>NC_056745.1:1564262096-1564317096 GCF_019279795.1 Protopterus annectens | reverse complement strand
GCAATTGCGGACCCATATGTCTGATCAGCCTGATATGTAAAGTCATGAAAGACTTATCATAGAACTAATCAATCAGGACACAGGGAACAAACTCTGGATCCATCTCAGTTTGGATTCATCAAGGGCAAGTTATGCTTTCTTGAGTCAGCAAAGCAATGGATGAAAGCAAAATGGTACACATCACATACCTCAATCTGGTCAAACTTTGGAAATAATTTCCCACTCAGGCATAGTAGAAAACCTAAATAAAATGGGAACGAACCCCTATGTCACCTGCTGGATTGCCAACTGGCTCATAAGTAGCATGCAAAAAATCAAAATAGGAGAAATTATCTCCACAAAAAAGACCACTTACCAGTGGAATCCCCCAGGGTTTTGGGCTGGGACATCTCTTGTTTTGTTTGACATCTACTTTTCTGAAGAAAAAGACAATATCAAAAGCCTATGGCTGACTACGTTTGCAGATGACTGCAAGCTAGGAACAGTCATTGGCTCTCCAAATGGCTTCACCATCCTGCAGGAAGGTTTATCCCAAATAGATAACTGGTGCCAAAATCATGGACTGAAACTAAATGCCAAAAAAAGCATCCTTTGGGAAGTCATCTATCCCAGGGAACTGCCACATAAAAATACAACCTTAGGAGTTGATCCAGTTGCTCAGGATTTGGGAACTTATATGGACAGTGGCCTCATTTTTGATCAGGACGTATCCATTGTTATAAGAAAGTCATTCTATATTGCACAGCTTTTAAACAAAGAGATTGTGCGTAGATCTAGGGGTGTCATTGTCTCCCTTTACTCAGCCCTCATTAGACCATTCATTGAATATAATACCCTCTTTGGTATGTATCTGTTCAGGCACATGCAGCAACTGAAATTCCCATAGAGATACCTTACTGAAAGGCTACAAGGCCTAAACAACAAGTCCTAGATAGATCACAGCCCTGTCACTATTCTTGATATCCTACAGACTGCTAAGAGGTGACCTGTGTCTGGCATACAAGACATCCACTGAGCAATTACTGATGGATTTAATGCACATCAGCAAGTCAAATGACATCAGAAATACTCATTCTCGGGATCTAAACCTCTTCTGCGTCATCAACAGGATGGTTTAGAGGGACAGGTATATCTCAAGGAGGATACCACTGCTCTGGAACAGACTCCCCATTCATATAAAACAAAGTTCATTGCTGTCCATATTAAAGCACAACTTGGATCTATGGATGGGAAACAGAAAATATACCCCAGGACTGCCCCCTATACTACTAATGGACAGAGGTGGTTTCTAAATACTTTATCCCATGCATGGATCCCCTCAAATTATCTATGGTCTGATCCCAGTTATTCTATTTAGGGGTAATAAATTATTGACTATGGGTGGTAAGCCATGGTGGTGCAGTGGTAGCATTGTTGCCTCACAGCAAGAGGTTCTCCTGTTCGATTCCCAGCTTGAGCGCCTTCTGTGTGGAGTCTGCATGTCCTTCCCACGGTCGAGTGGTGTTTGAAAGACATGTGTAGAATGGGCATGCCTTCGTTGAAGGTTGGGCGTCGAGCTGACACCTCAGCACCCATAAAAAAATCTACTGCCAATCATTAGCGGACCGGAGTTCCACTGTGTCACCCCCTAACTGGGAAAAGCCGAAAGAAGAAGAACAACTATGGGATGGGTAAGGACCACGTCTAACCAAATGGGGTAGGTTAATTTGAGCACCAAAAGACAGAAAGTAGTAAGTACAGAATGAAGAGAGGGAATCAGAAACTGTGAAAAATGTTATTAGTGATGATATCATGTTGATAATAGATACACAAGGAGAACAGATGGAAGAAAGGCAAGAAACAAATAGGGAACAAGAGTTCATTGGAGTAGCAGATTATATATTGGTTAAAGACTCTGGGCTTGAGATAGGTATCAAAATGTGGACAATGATTCCTGCAAGGAAATGACAGAAAAACTAAAGAGAGAATAAAGAACAAATTAAGAAGTCAAAGATTACAAATGAAGGATAATTTATGGATATGCTGCCTAAATGCAACCAGTATTAAGCCGAGTATGAACAGGGTAAAGGTAAAAACACAGTTAAGATCATGACAATATGATGCTTTAGGACTTGAAACTGTTAGAATTACTCAGAAATATCAGGTAGAAGAGTTAAGTTGCTACAAAAAGAGGTGATGTGGTCAAAAGGGGGAGAATGGATGTTCTGGTATAATAGTGGTTTTGAATGAAAAGAATGTTAAGATTTTGTGTACGACTGTTTTGCAGCCAGGGAAATGCATGGTACAGGATGCAATTTGTAAGAGACAGGCAGAGGGGATAATGTATGTATTTACAGCACCTACAGAAGGACGATTTTAGAAAAAAAGTTAATGTAAAGTAAGGGTATTATAATGTTTATCTTTATGTAAGTAAATATTTTTACATACAAAAAATGTTTCTTTAAATCTGGGCTTGATTATATGCTACTAAATTCATTAACATCTATACTAAATGTACATCGTTTTGAGTGAATAGATGGCACAAGCATAACTCACACCTTCTTCCTTCTAATTTTAGTTTTTCTACTTAATTTCTTGCAGCCTTAAATAGCAAGTGGGATTCATAAAGGTTACCGTAAAGTGTAGACTGCACATACACTTAGTGCATGACTAGAAAGCAGAAAAATGTGGTAAGGATGTTCTTGAATGCAGACTGTGTACACATGGTGTAGGCATTAATGCATCTGGGCTGAAGAAGTAAAAAGTAGTTCTATGGAACTGATTTTTTCAGATCATATAGTAATGTATAGCAAGTTTGGGGAAATACAGTTGCATTGCGGGAGGAATTAAGCGGATATATGGGTATGTGATGCTTTAGGAGTGTTTTTAATAAGAGGTGGAACTTGCATGGAAGGAACATATGAATTTAAGGCAGTTTTGTAAAACATATAGGGAGTAGTTGATAAATTAGAAAAGGAACTATTAAGTATTGTATATACGATGTAGCAGATGGATACGAAAAGAAGAATAAAGAAGATTATATGAAAATAGTATATAATATAAATAATGTTAAAGTAATGGATGGTTGAAAAGGGAAGAAAAGACAAAAGAAATTACAAGAGAGGAAGTAAAGAAAATTAAAATATTTTTGTGAAGACAAAGAATTATAGTGAGAGTAGGAAGAAAGAGATAAATCTTCTATTAGGAGTGAAGGTGAACAGAGAAGAGCCAATAATAAGTAGGTTGAAGGATAAGAAAGGGAAGGTTTGGACAAATCAAAATAAAATTATGGGAATAGCTCAGGAATGTATTTCAGGTATGTAGGGAGCTAAAGTGAGATTGCAACAAAATTTAGAATGGTAGGAAGTGACGAGTTTGAGGATGAAAGGAGTTTGATAGACTGTGAGATTTATTTTGCATAATTAGATAAGACAATTAGTAAATTTAGTGCTTATCAATATTATAATTTAATTTCAAGAGAATCAAGGAAAATGTAAAAAAATCAAGTGTTTAAGGTGACATTTTAGAAAAGGTGTATTTGTTTAATAATGTTAAGTTAGTTTAATTACTGGACAGGTGTGTATATTTTACCTTTGAAGTTAAAAAATATGGTAGAGTTTTTTTTTTATTTCTTTCTGGAGTTCAAGACTGAATCCAGTGAAAGGGGGATTTGCAACGACAAAAAATGATGGATGTGGTCAATAAATCCAGCAGTATTATTTGTTTCACTTTATTTTATTTATTTATTTATTTTATTTATTTTACATTTGTTGACCGGGCTAGTCTAACTGGATATATGTCCATTTTCAGTAGAGGCCCGGGGAGAAAAGCTCCAAGCATAGGCAGTGACATATCATATAATTACATGCAAATACCAAACAGAAATAAAAAGTTAAAAAAAATATATATTTTTTTACAGATGTACATGCATTTTCTTTACAGATGTACAGACGTTATAATTTATATCTAGTGCAGTGGAGGATAGCATATTTAGAATAAGAAAACTATTAAAGTACTAGGAAGGAAATCTTGTTAAATACTAGTTAGAGGCAAGGTTACTGGTTAACCCAGGTAAACGTAAAAGAACAGAGCAGAAAAGTCTAGGGAGAGTGAGATGGGGATTTAGATATTAGTCAGGGTAGAGCAGGGACATAGCCAGTGTGCAGTAAGGTATTCTTTAAGGTATTTTTTGAAAAGCAGTGTGAAAGAAAGAGATGTGAGGTCCTTTGGAAGCAGGTTCCAGGTTTTTCCCAATGTGTTAGTGAATAGTGACTCCCCTGCCTGGTTGTTTGATTTAATAGTGGAAACTAGAAGCTTATTAGCTGAGCGTAGTGTTGGCAGATTTTTATATGGGGTAATCAGATTAGTGAGAATTGGGGTATTCTTGGGGTGGTAAAGGATCTTTTGGGTGATGGTGTATTGTTGATAAAGTAGGTGGTTCTGCAGTTCTAACAATCCTAGTTGTTTGAGGTTGAGACAGTGGTGGGTTCTGAAAGGGGTATCAGTGGCAAATCTGGCAATGTTGTTATAGCTGGTTGCAAGTTTGCTAAGGTTGCTTTTAGATAGATTGTATAAATTGGCAGAAGCGTAGAACAGGGTAGAGATAAGGTGGGTCTAGGCTATAGTAGTTCTAGCTTTTGGTGTAAGGAAGGGTTTGATTCTATAAAGGGAGACAAGTTTTCTGTTGACAGATTTTATAGTAGTATTAATATGATCATCATAGCTAAGGTTGTGATCTATTGTAATTCCTAGGAGTCGGGTTGTAGTGTCTGGAGTTATGATAGTTCCATTGTTGGAGGTTACTGTGAAGTGAAATTGTGCAGACTTTTGAGTAGGAGCAAAAAGCAATAATTTTCTTTTTTTGGGGTTAAGAAGGAGGCAATGTTGCATGAACCAGTTTTCAACAAGATTAAATACTGTTTGGGTGAGGGTCTGGAGAGAGGTAAGGGACTCAGCTGAACATATTAAAGTAGAATCATCTGCATATTGTATACAGGTGGCTTGTGGAATTTTGGTATTTAAATCATTAATAAAAACTGAGAAAAGAAGAGGGCCTAAAATAGAGCCCTGAGGTACTCCAATGTTAACAGCGAGGTGCAGAGATAGGTTATTATCCTAGAGTACTGCTTGCTGTCTGTTTTCTAGATGGAATTTAAACCAAAGTAATGCCTGTGGATCAAGGGATAGGGTTTTTAATATGTCCATAAGTAGGTGGTGGTTAACCATGTCGAAAGCTTTTGAAAGGTCAATAAATAGAGCAGAAGAAAGAGAGTTTTTGTTATGATGTTTGTTTATACAATCAGAAAAGGATAGTAGGGCAGTGGTGGTACTATGAAATGGCCTGAAACCATGCTGACAGTTAGCAAGTAAGTTATTATGGAGAAGGTGGTCAAGTAGTTGTTGGTGGATGCATTTTCCCATTATTTTGGCTATTGGAGAGAGAGTAAGGCAATTGGGCAGAAGTTAGAAATCTCAGTACAAGTACCACCCTTATGTAGAGGGATGATATGAGAGACTTTCCAGATGGAAGGGATTGTGCTTTCTGTAATTGTTCTATTTATGGAAATGGGACAGGCAATGGCTTTCACTGCTATTTGCAGGTATTCGGCTGGTAGACCCTCAGCTGAAGGGGTGCATGGTTTGCATTTTTGAAGGAGGGTGCAGACAAGGGATGTAGGTAGGGTTGTATATGAAAGGAGGGAACTGGGCTGTTTGTGGTGATTAATGGGTCAGTGCTAACAGGTGTATTGTTTTAGCTAGAGTTTAAATGGTTTCGATGAAGTAGTTGTTAAAGGCATCAGCAATTAGCTTAGTGTTGTTATGGGAGATACCTGATGGGGCAGGAGTTTTAGAGTGCCCTGGCTTAAGTAGTTTGTTAATGCCTAACCAAAATTTTTGTGGTTTTTGCTGGTGGGTTTGTTGGAGGTGAAGGTAATAGTTTTTTTTTTTATCGAACAGAATTTCTTTTTTGGTGGCATGTCTTAGCTGTTTAAAGTAAAGGTGGTCTGATGGGTTTTTGGAGGATCTCCATTTGGCCCAGATTTTGTTACATAGAAGGATATTTTGCCTGTTTTCTTTAGTGAGCCAAGGTGCAATTTTGGTTCTTATACGGGTAGAACGAGAGGGGGCATGGTATTCTAGGATTTGTAGGAATTTTGTATTAAAGTAGGTCACCGCTTCATCAAGTTGAAGATGGTATAGTGGTGACCAGTTACATGCCTTAAGGTAATTCTGGAAGCTCTCTGGAAAAAAGTGTTTTTTAGAGCGTGAGGTTTTGAAGTTATTTGAGTTGGGGCTATTGGTTTTTTGTTTAATTATGTAGGTTAGAGCATGGTCATTAATGTCATCTGGAAGGGTACCTGATTTATATTTGTCAGGATGGCTGTTGATAAGGATCCAGTCTAGGATGATTTCTTTACTGCCTGGTTTGTGAGTTCTAGTAGGGGTGGTTATTGTTTGGGAAAAGCCGTATAGATTTATGTGGGTCATAGAATTAGGGGAGTTACATGTGGCCCAGTCTATATTAAAGTCACCTAGCGCTATGGTTTCCTGAGGTAGGTGAGTAGAGAGGCAATTAAGGATGTTTTCAAGAATATTGATATTATTACCAGGTGGAAGATAGCAGCAAAGTAGGTAAATAGATTTACAGTTGTTAACCTGAAGTTTGGCAGTAAGGGTTTCTGCTTTTGTATCTAAGGGTAGGAGCACATTGAAGGATGTGACCTGAAGTTCTGTTTTATAGAGAATGGCTACACCCCCACCCCTTTTGGCTTTGTGTCACATCTCAGGATGTTGTATCCAGGAGGGGTAATTTCATGGTCATGAGTTGAGGGCTTTAGCCAAGTTTCTGTAATACAGAGAATATCAAATGAGTACACTTCTAGGAGTGCATGAAGTTGTGAAATTTTATTGTTAATGCTACGAATGTTGAGGTGGGCTATCAGGAGAGAGTTAGTGGGTCTTTTTGTGATAGTTATAGTATGAGAAGTTGGATTGAGTTGGTCATTGACAATGTTGTTATTGGGGCCAGGGTTTGGATAAATGTAGCCATCTAATAGGGGGTGTTGTTGAGGTGCTTGTATAATGTTTAGAATTTTGTAATAGTTATTTAAAGTTTTTTTGTTTTGAAAGTAACTAACATGGTTGGATCTATGATATTTTGGTAATATATAGATAGAAGTGGAGGTTATGTTTATATGGTTGAGGGTGTTTAAGTGAGAAGCAGATTGAGTTTGTTGGTGGGGGTGGTGAGGTTCAGTAAGTGAATAATGTTCATAAATGGTTAGAGTATAGGGTATAATAAGAGAAACTATGATAGACGTTAGGAGTAACAGGTTTGAGTATGTAGTCCTTAGTATTGAGGCCATTAGGAAGAGTAGGATATCAGGAAGAATAAAGACTGAGAGAAGAGTATACTATAAGATAAAATAGAGGTGGCTGTAGGAGAGAAAGTTGTATAAAGATATCAAAAGGATGATTAGAGTGCAGAGGGTAGGGAGAGGATATAAAAGCTGTAAAGTTGTTAAATTTGTATTTTGCTTTAAAAGAAATAAAATATAATGAGTCACCTTGGTCAAGTAAAGAATTATAGGAGATGTATAAATATTTATGGGATATAATGGAGAAAGGAAAAAGCAAAAGTGTATAGCAGACAGTTATTTTGATGAATATGATAGAAAGTGTCAGGAGTGGAAAATAACTGTAAAGAACTTGGCAGAAGACAGGACAATGCAGTATTAAGGTGTACTAAAAATGGTTTACTATCAAAATCACAAATGAAAAAAAAAAAAAAAACTTCAGTTGAGCGACTCACAACAATGAAGACGGAAGACTAAGTAGGTCAGTATGTCGAATATCATGCTGATTATTCAAATTCGTCATCATTCGACATACTATTTTCCCAGCACCTTTTATAAGAGTAAGTTAAGTTCTGGTTGTCAGCAGTACGAAAATACTGCACAACACTGAACTTCACGTTTTTGCAGGGGGCAAGCCTCTCTGCACCCCCTCCATGGGGTCCACTGGACCATAGTTAGGATTTATCCCTCTATGTCACAGAGCTGGCAAGAAAATTGGGATTTAGATTTACATGTTATACAAAACAGGTATATAATGCAATATAGGTATTACATATTTTTGGTATTACAAAATATTAATGAGAGGGATTGGTAGTGTTAATTGTATTATGCTAAATGTTTATGATTAGTTGGGATGAGAAAATGTGGATACATTTTGTTTAACAAGAAATGTAAAATGGAACGTTTTAGAGAAGTTAAAATATTGGTTGCAGAACAAAGGTTGCGTAGAGTATAAAGATAATATACAGATGATGTGTGTCTTTATTTTTCTTCAAGAATATCTGATATAAAAATGTATTGATGCACTGAATAAAAGTTTTATGGCATTGATGTAAATAGTTATGTGGATTTGAAGAAATAAATTAAAAATACTCAGCCTTTTCAGTAGTGGATGTTGAAGGATTAGCTAGAAGGACGCCCAACATAGCACAGGAGGAGAATAATGGAAAGATCCTGTCAAATGATGTCATGCAGGAGGAAAATGGCGTACCTTTAGAACATGCCCAGATGGTGTTTACTGTGTTATGTGAAGGAGGTTTGGATGGCACCACATAAATTCACCCGATTAATAAAAGGAGCCTGCAGATGACAGCAGTATATCTTTGCAATGACAAGCACTGTCCCCATAGTTGAAACCGGATACTCCTGACATTGATTGATATTCTCACTCCAACTCTTTAATCAATAAAAAAAGGGTCTGTTGCCATGGATATGAACTTTCCCACTCTCTCTATCAGTTTGGTGGATATGGGCATCCTAAGGCAATGTAGAAATTGCCTCATGTTTACTGACAACCAGTTAATTCTCAAACAAACTGATATGATATGTGAGAGTTGTATTTGCACAATGTCACTAGAGGCAAAGCTCTCGCATAAAAGTACTTCCAATGTCAATAAGGTTGTCAGTAGTACACAGCTGTGCCCATCACACACAATTCCAAGCAGACATATTGACCCACATATGCTGAGGCACTTAAATGTAACCTTCCTAAATCACAAAGACCTTCTAGATGAAATGCACATTACAAATACCCTCAGCAGCCCAAAATGCACTTTTTCAAAGCAACACCCACATCAAAATATAGAGCTACATGTCATGAAGTCTCTATCTCTAAGCCCATAAGGCAAGCCACCATACAATCCAACATTCTAGTCATTGGAGACTCCATAGTGAGACACACTGATGTCCCTCTCACCATGCTGAGTAAGGGGAAAGTCATGGTCAGTTGCTTATCAGGGCCTAGGGTCCACCACATTATGCACACACTCAGGTCACTGGACCACAAGTACCAATAAGACTCAGTCACAGTCTATGTAGGAGTAAATGACCTGACACATACCTCCCTAGACTATATGAAGAGAGACATCATGGAGCTCTTGGAATATGTGTCTCAGGCTGGTATGAGCCTAGCAGTGGGCAGCATTTTACCTTCTCCAAGGATGATGCCACAATACAAACAAAAGATGATTGACTTTAATAATTGGCTTAGTTTCTGGTGTCATTCTAAGGGGGTGCAATACGTGTCAGCATAGAAGGAGATGGTCAACAGACCATGCTGCTTTTCCAGGGATGGTCTGTACCTCTCCACTCTAGGCTTTCGAATATGAGCTAAAACATTGTCTTCCCCCATAAAGCCTTTTTTAGGCAATGCCA
Organism: Protopterus annectens; assembly: GCF_019279795.1. NCBI lineage: Eukaryota > Metazoa > Chordata > Ceratodontiformes > Protopteridae > Protopterus > Protopterus annectens. Next base: position 1,564,307,386 of record NC_056745.1, on the reverse strand, counting down.
AACTGAAAATACTTCTGACATAGCAAATCAAAACCAAGAAACTCTAAAGGCATTACTGCTCAATGCTAGATGTCTAAACAAAAAACTTCACTCCCTAGAAGCTCTCTTTACCCTAGAGCATGCTGACATCTGAGCGATCACTGAGACATGGTTTAAAGCCGCAGAGAGCACACCAACAGTGCAAGGTTATAATGCCTTCCACACAGTTAGACCAGTAACTTCACAGCAGGGACGAAAGGTGGAGCTATCTCTATTTACATCAAAAATAAATATACTTCAACGCTGGTCAAACAGGACAATTCACTCGAGTAGCTCCATGTTCAAGTCACCACAGGTAAAATCTAATACCACTTCCTTGCAAGCTATAGGTCTCCCTCTCTGACCCAGGAAACCCACACCATGTATTTAAACTTATTAGAAACACTAACCAAGCAACCCAATACCATATTCATGGGTGACTTTAATTACCACACTTGTTCTTTGTCTTTTGGCTTTTCCCGGTTAGGGGCCACCACAGCGGAACTCCAGTCCACTAATGATTGGCAGTAGATTTTCACAAACGCTGAGATGCCAGCTCGACGTCCAACCTTCAACGAAGGCACTCCCATTTACACATGTCTTTCGAATGCACCCAACCACAGGGAGGACATGCAGACTCCACACAGAAGGCACTCCCCGCACTCCAGCCGAGAATCGAACGGGAGAACCTCTTGCTGTGAGGCAACAATGCTACCGCTGCACCACCGCAGATATACTTTAATTACCACACTATTAACTGGAAATCCTATATGACATCAAACATACAGGCACAGAGATTCCTGGATTTTGTAAACAGAAACTCCCTGGATCAGATAGTCAACATACCAACCAGGGTGCAACCATACTGGATATGGTCCTTACTAATATGGGAGAGGGCTGCACACCCCCTACTGTAGTGTCTTCCCTGGTAAGGTCAGACCCCAAAATGGTCTCCTTTGAAGTAAAAATAAAACCTAGACCCCCAGCTAAACCTGGAATATTCAGGAACTACTCTAAGGCTAACCTCCTGCTAATAAGTGATAACCTTGCAAAATTTCAAGCCCTCATAAACTCTGAGGACACTGTTGCCTGTGCAGAACTGTTCACAGAAACCCTGTACAAGCAGGGTCTATATTAGAACATTGAAAACTGCAAATACCAAACGACCTAAAGGCTGAAAATGCTGGACCACAAACTTGCTATTGCTGTGGGCTGCACCCCCCCCACACCCCCCCACACCCCCCCCGCTAAATATATATACCAACTCCGAGATCACACTACAGTGAGGAAAGGGCAAATATTCCAGTCTTCACTGTACTGCGATCTCACAAAAAGCATATTGAGGTCCGGTATTTTCGGGCTTTAAGCCGTTCGACATTTACAGTTTTCGATGTAGAAATAGGAACGCATACAAGCATGTTAATAGCTGTATAGAGGCAGCTGTACCCCCCAGGAAGAAGTAGAGAACTAACTCAAAAAACAAGCCACCCTTCTGGAATCACAAATAGGCTGTATAACAGAAGGAAGAAAATCATGGCAAAAATTAGGAGGTACAGCACCCAGCAGGATAAAAGTACTCTCATCAAACTAAACAAACTAAACAAACAGCTCAGAGCATAAATAAAGTCTACCAAAGGCAAATTTGAGGTATATTTGGCATCCCAGTCCAAGGACAACCATAAGGCATTCTTTAGCTATGTCCGCAACCTCAGAGACAATACACAATTGTGTCCAGAGCTCACTGTAAATGGAGCCACTTATGCTGTCAGATGATATAGCAAACCTATTGACTGATAAAGTCAGCTCCAACTTTACCCCTCTCTCCCCCTCAACATTCTCTCAGGAAATACCATCAAATACAGTATAACTCCCCCTGCTATCATCAGGGAACAGTCCTTAATGCTCTCTCTAAGACCAAGAACACTGCATCAATATGCCTAGACAATATTCCAGAATGCCTTCTGAATAGCATGAAACATGACATATCAGGGCCTCTGGAATTACTATTTAACTGCAGTCTCCAAACAGGCTTCGTCCCTCATGAATGGAGAACAGCAGCAGTCATCCCTATTCACAAAGGTGGGCCATCTACAGACCCTGGAAACTACAGACCCATAAGTCTCACTAGTCTCACATGTGAAGCCATGGAAAGAAATCTAGACACTGGCCCCAACCCATTTTATTTTTGTCAAGGGCAGATCATGCCTACTTAACCTGGTGGAATGCTTTGAGAAGGTAACCAAAGCAATGGATGAGGGAAAATGGTTCACACTGTCTACCTTGAACTGGCCAAGGCATGTGACACAATAATCCACTTGGGCATTGTTGACAAACTCAAGAGGTTAATTACAAACTCGTATGTCACCCGGTGGATAGCCAACTGGCTCACAGACAGGACCCAGGAAGTTAGAATTGGGGAGTCCACCTCTACAAAGATGCCAGTAACAAGTGGAGTCCCTCAGGGATCAGTCCTTGGACCGCTCCTTTTTGACATTTACTTCTCTGAAGCCAAGACCAATGTCAGTGGTCTCTGACTGACAAAATTTGAAGATCATTGCAAATTAAGAGCTGTCATTGAATCCCACACTGACGTAAATATTCTCCAGGAGGGGCTGAAACAGAAAATCAACTGGTGTCAGAGCCATGGACTAAAACTAAATGCCAATAAATGCATAATAGTATCCTTTGGGAAGTCACCCACCTCTGGTAACTATCATATTGACAACACACCCCTTAGAGCTGATTCAGTAGTCAGGGAATTAGGGACACACATAGATAGTATCTAGCTTTTGATCATCATGTGTCTACAGTAGTGAGCAAATCATTTTATGTTGTGCAACTTAACAAAGGTATGGTATCTAAGTCCAAGGAAGTCATTGTTCCACAGTATTCGGCATTCATCAGACCTGTCATTGAGTACAGTGCCCACTTTGGTATGTACCTAACCAGGCATATTCAACAATTGGAACATCCACAGAAGTTCCTCACTATAAAAATACAGGCCGTAAGTAAAATGTCCTATGCAGACCACCTCAAAGCCTTATCTCTGTATTCTGTCTCCTATAGACTTTTGAGGGGAGATCTATGCCTGGCATACAGGGCATTGTCATACCCCACTCTGATGGACCTCCTGCACATTCACATAACAAAACCACCAGAATTACCTATTCTAAAGACTTAAACCTTACCTGTGATATAAATAGGACTTGGTGGAGAGACAGGTGTGTATCCCAGAGATTATCCTGTCTATGGAACAGGCTCCCCATCCATGTTAAGCAGAGTTCCTTCCAAACACAATTCATGTGCAACTTGGACAATTGGATGGGGAACAGGAAATTCATCCCTGGTTTGGCACCTATGTCTCTAATGACACAGGCAACCTGTAAATGGTTCAGTTCCCAGGTCCCTGCTTCTACATGATTCATCTCCCAAACCCTTGCTTACACTTATCAAGGGTATCAGAAACTTTCAGAGATTTGGGATGCATGGCTAGGCTTACAAAGGCCTTTGTGGTCATTAGCCTAGTAAACACCTATGTATGAACGTATAAATCTATGGAGAGATGTTGTAGAAAGGTGGAAGCCTGCTTGATTAATAAAAGGAGCCTGCAGATGACAGCATTCTGGAGAGATGTTAAAGAAAGGGGGAAGCCTGTATTGGAAGGAATTGAGAAGCAAGAAGCTATTTCTGGTAGGATGACTTTGCAACTGGAAAAGAGGGGAAAAACTGCTGTTCAGGAAATACTGAAAGTGTAATACTGCCAAAAACTGTTACATAGAATTTTGCAGTAGCAGTGTTCTCTGTAACAGAGAGAGATAGAATGCTGCAGTAGCAACTAAAAGGAAAGAACAGGTGGAGCAGTATTTAAGCCAGGATAAAAGCCTCATAAGAATAAAAAACAAAAAACATGAGAGAAAATGATGGACTTTGGCATGGGAACTGGGGTAACACTGTTCCAGCAACCACCTTATGTAATTATGATGAAACAGAAAAGGGGAAATGCTAGGTTTGCTGGACAGCCAAAATGTGCATCTTTTGTGGAAAGATATATTATTAGTGACTGTGGTGAAAGAAGAAGTAATTAGTGTGGGGAAAGAGGTCATGTTGTAGACTGTGATAAAAGAAGATGTAATCAATGTGGGGAATGAGAGTGCATTATAAGACAATTGTTAGCCGAACCATACAAAATTCATGAAAACAGGGCATCTTTGATTTTATTATGAAGAGGGTGAAGGAAAACATAATATTGAAGTTAATGAAATAAGTGAATTACAGATTGTTTGGGAAAATTAAATAATGTCAGAAGATGAGAAAATAACTTTTTCAGGGGATAAGTGTGCTGAAATTAAAAATAATAACACTGAACAATTTAAAGAAACAGAACAGAGTAGGGAGGATGCTATAATAGAAAATATTTATGTAGTATTAACAGAAGAAAATGAAGATGGTATAGAGGAAAGTGACCAAGACGCAAAAATGTCTACAGGAGATAGTATAAGGTATAGCGAAAGAAAGATGAAAAAGGTAAGGAAAATGCAAAGAAAGGAAAATTGTGTATTTTCAATATTATTCATTGATATAAAATGAAGTAAGGCATTTATTTTACAGTGCACGAATGATGTCAAAATATACAGCAATATATTATTTGTTTATTAGATGTGAGATTTCTGAACACAGAATAAATGTTACAGTTTCAAAATTTCTAGGGGAGGAAATTTCAATGGAGTATGGGAAAGAAAGAAAGCTCTAGGACTGTTTTGTTAATAAAGAATGTTGAAGCAAATGCATTTGGCATAACAACAGTAACTACATGGATAATGATGCTGACTTATTACTGTATCAGGTAAAGTATAAGGAAAGCATATACAGGAAAAAAAGAAATAATAAATATGTTTGATGAGATGAAAAAAATCTGTTATTCCAAGTATAGATATAGCAGTTTGGGGATAGCCATAATTAAACCTCAGAGAAGGAAAGAAGAAAAACAAGGCTGTTAAAAATGTAGAGAAATAATAATATGTTTTGACATTGTTAAGTAATGGGAAAGAAGAAGGTTATATCTGCTAGAGAGGAAATTTGTGATCAGAAATAAATTGAATTATATTTTTGTAAGAACTACAGGATGATAATAGGAATAAAAGAGATGGTTATTTATAGATCATAGAGTAATAATCAGGTTATTAGGAAAAGTAAGGAATTAAGATGCACAGGAATCTGTAATACAAAGAATATGATGATGACAAAAGGATGCTATTTACAGAGCATATAAGTATAAGCCTTTTTATAAAAGTTATATAGAATGGTGGGGAGATGATATGGAATCACAAAAGAAGAATGATATTAATTGATTAAAAAGAGAAAAGGAGATTTATGAGCTAAAGAGGACAAATGTAAAAACATGTTAATATGATAAAGGTATTAAATAAAAAGAATAGAGGAGGAAGTCACACCATTTTAGCTTGAAGGGTGAAGATAGAAGAAGGTAAAATAAGGGAGGTAAGGAAAAGTAAAGGTTGCAGTATAAGAAGTCAGCAAGGAATAATGAAATGTGTTGCTGAATATGTAAAAGAAACATATAATGAGAAAAACAGGAAAATAACAATAAAGTGGAATGTTAAGCTAGACAGAGAGAGAGAGAGAGAGAGAGAGAGAGAGAGAATGTTAGATAAATTAAACACAGTAATGAAATAGGGAAATGTAAAGTGGGTGCCTGAAGATGATGGATTAAAGTTTATATTATAAATTTTATAAATGTATGCCAGAGGAAGACAAGAAACTAGTTTTGGAGGTGATAAAGGAATGGTTGAAGAAAAGTTTAAAACAGTGTTTTTTTTTTTCTTTTCTTTTTTTTTTTACTGGTATCTAACAACTCTGGAATGTGGAATATAAAATAAAGAAAATATTGCAAAATATTTCAGGTAACTATTGGATATGAATTGCTAAAGGGAGTGTTTGGATTAAAGGTAAAGATGTAAACTAAATGTTAAGAACTGTGAAAGAGATACAGACAGTATAAAAAGGATAAGTTAAAAATTAGAGTTGTAGGATATGATGCAATGAAAAATTTTTTGACAATGCACAACATGAACAAATGTGGCAGTATCTTAAGCACATGGGGTTAAGAAGAATTTGGTTACATTTTTGAAAAATATGTATAGTCATGCATGGGTGAAAATATTAGTAACTAAAGAGATTAGTAATACAGTGTGGATGTGTGTGGACATGCAGTGCGGATGCTCTATGAGTGGAGTTTTCTTTATGATGAGTGAAGTCCCACAGGGTTCGGTCCTGGGTCCTCTCCTGTTTGCTATCTATTTCTCTGAAGTCCAGGCCAACACGAAGGGATTCTGGCTGACAAAGTTCGCAGATGATTGCAAGTTGGGAGCTATTATTAACTCCCCAAGTGATGTTGACATCCTACAGAAAAGCCTCAGTGAGACCAACGACTGGTGTCAGAACCATGGCCTTAAGCCCAATGCCAAAAAATGTATCTTCATCCCCTTTGGGAAAAACCTGGTTCCCTTGAATTACCACACTGATGGTAGTCCACTGAACACAGAATGCATTATAAGAGATCTGGGAATACAGGTTGACAGCAACCTCTCTTTTGACCACCACATTGCCACTGTGGTCATAAAGTCCTTCTATGTGGCACATCTCATTACTAAGGGTTTTGCATCCAGGAAGAAAGAGGTCATCGTCTCCCTCTACTCTTCCCTCATTAGGATAATCATTGAGTAAAATGCCCCATTTAGCATGCACCTCACTAGACACCTGCAACAACTGGAGAGGCCACAAACGTACCTCACAAACAGGATCCTAGGCCTTAAACACCTGTCCTATATGGACAGACTCAAAAAACTCCAACTATTCTCTGTCTCATATCGCCTACTTATAGGCGACCTCTGCTTGACTTACAAAGCATGTCTGACCCAGTTCTGTTAAAAATGTGACATCTAACGAAATCCCAATCCCTCCACACCACACGCTCCAGAGACCTCAACCTCAGTACCACAATAAACAGAACATGCTGGAGGGACAGGTTCATAACCCAGAGACTGCCCATGCTATAGAATAGACTTCCCAAAAATGTCAAGCAGAGAACCTCACTGGCCCTCTTCAAGAGAAATCTTGATGAGTGGATGGGAAATAGAAAATTCATCCCGGGGATCACTCCATTGGCTCTACTCGACAAAGGCACTAGGAACTAAGGTTGGGTGGCACGATGCCAGGGTAATCCTATGGGCTAGGCTTGTAAAGGCTCCAGGGCCATTAGACTAGTACACACATATGAACCTATGAACCTATAAACCTATGATTAATGAAACTCTGGCACATCTAAGGGGTGAAGTGAGTGTTGCAATGATGAAGTATAAAGATGATGATGATGATGAGGTACCATTAATGTTAGGGTATGCAGATGATATTACTTAATAAGAGGCTAGGGGTAAAATATGTGGTGGATTGGTAGAATTATTAATGGGATATATAGGATTAGTACTGAGTAAATAAAGTTGTAAAGTTAGCAGGATATAGTGAAAATGAATGGCATTTATTAAACAAAGAATGTTATTAATGTCTTAGTATAGAATTTGGAGGTGTTGACACATTAATAAGAATGGGTTGAAAGGGTGAAAAAAATAAAAGAAAGAGTATAGGCATAGAAGACTTTTAAGATGACCTTTTTCAATCAGTTATGGTAGTCACATGATCTTATTTGGGAGAATATTCATGTGTCTCATTCCAAAGAAAAAACAATTACTGGAAATTGTAACTAACGAGACCACAGTATAATGGAGCAAGGCAAGGCTGAAAAACTCAAATATCATCCAAAACAGTTTAAAAAGCAATTTATTCCAAGACAATAATGCAGGTAAGCGCTTTCACCCAGTAGGGCTTTATCAGACTATAAAAACATAAAAACCAACAAACATTTATATCTCCTCAAATTGGTAAAAAGCGGGAACACAATGATTAATTAGTTTTTAAAGGAGTAAGAACACAAAATCATACATATAAAGCAAAAACAATACAGCAAATACTAAAAAATACAGGATATAAAAAATATAAAAAATACATTCAGACTTATCAAGTCCTTAGTCCTCTAGATCTCAAAATGGGTTTAAGAGGCACTTTGCATTAAGCCTGGGGTATTGATCAGCCCTGAGTCTAACAATCCACCTAGTTTCCCGGGTCTCTGCATAATTTGTAATGTCACCTCCACAAGGGCTAGGATATATCACCTCTATCACCATGAACTTAAAACCATGGGTCTCATCAGTGTCTAAAACATGCTTTGAAAGTGCATTAACTGTAGATTTGATCCTAATCTGGTAGAGATGTTCACGGATCCTATCCCTGAGCTTCCTATCTGTCTTGTCCACGTAATACATCCTACAGGACACACATTACGCCAGGTAAACCACATGTTTCGACATACAATTGGCAACTACTTGAAATAGAAACTTGTAATTAGTCAACGGATGCACAAAAGCACCTCTAGTATCTATAAAGTCACAGAAAAGCACCTCTAGTATCTATAAAGTCACAGAAACTACACTGATTACAAGGAAACATGCCCATAGTTACATGATGCTCAGACCCAAATCTGGTCCTGGGATGACACAATAGCCTCTTTAGATTTACTGGAAATTGTTTTTGAAATAATATGGCAATACTGACCTGATAAAGAAGGGTATATTGTATAATAAAAAGGAGACAGAGTGTTTAGGGTTAATAAATCCAGTATGTATTGGATAATAAGGATGGTAAATGATGAGAAAGACTTCTGTGGAAGAAATATGAGAAAGTCTGGAAGATAATGAAATGGAAAAGGAAATGGTTGTTGAAGGAATTTAGGGAATATCATAAAAATGGTTATTATAGAAAACAAATACATAAACGTTAGCCACCTGATGGTGTAGGCTGTGAAAGATTGTCAGTGTTAATGTGACACCCTGATCCCATGGGCAAAATGGGAACAAAAGGTTATGGATGGATATACAGAAACGTTATGGGAAAAGGATACAATGGTATTAGTAAGTGATGGAGAACTATTATTATATCAACCATTTCTTAGGATTAAAAAGGAGACAGAAGTGATAAGGAGGTGAAAAGAAATGATGGCAAACATATGAGACTGGGAAGATTTCTTTATGAAGTGTCATATTGAATACATCGACTATTAAAGGACTGCTGATATCTGAACAACAGCAACCAGAAAGAGTTATGTTTATGGAGGAGAAGAAGGAACTATTGACTATTTATGTTATTTTATGGTTAGGCAATAATGGTATGGAATGCTACACAGAAATCTGTAATAAAGGAGGTAAAGAAAAAAATTAAGCTGGATACAGTCTTATATGGACAATAAGAGGAAGTGAATAGAGAAAAATTGACAAAATAGATAAAATATTTTTCTTGTCTGTGGTATTTATGGAAAACAAGATATTAAAAGATTTATAACAAGAAAATGGCTTTGAATATGATTGTTGCAAATTTTAAGTTCTGATTGTGGAAACGTGGGGGGGCAAAATGAATACCTTTTTTATGTGAAAATGTAAAATAAAGTTTAGTAAATTTTATCTTTTTAATAAAACACTCCTGCTCTCTTTGATAAGTGCCATGGGATCTTTTATATCCACCTTAGCTACCACTAGCTGGGACAGATGGGACCTTGTTTTAATGTCGCATACAAAGGATGGCACACTCAGGAGTGCAGCACCCTCCTTTGATGTCCTGCAGTATCAGTACTGAGAAACGCCTCTAAGCATCTGATTTGGGAATAAAACATCTTCCGGCATCACAGATATGCTACATGAATAGCCACTGGCACTGACATATCATCAGATTCTAAACCAATTTTCCAGGTGACGTTCATAGCTCTAGCAAACTGAATGTGATACAGCATGCTTTACTATCATCAGGAGCAATCTGCAGATCATTGTGTAGGACCTCCAGGCATGCATTTGTAGGCTGAGAGAAATAATCCCTCCAGCATGGCCTGAGAGTGTCATAGTTCCTCCACTCAATGGACTGTGCCTGATAAACATGCCACTGGAGGCACCGTGGGGGCATCCTCTTAGGGTGTCCAGTCCATCTCAACTGATTTGTTTCAGCACAGTGCAACAGTGGCTGCACACCAAAACTCTCCCAGATTGCTGAGCTCCTCCTATCATGGACACAAGAAACCTCCTTTTTGCTGTCCATATATGCAATCTCATCCTTTTGGTTACTACCCAATGGCCCTGACCATAGGTCAAGATGGAGACATAAACTGAGTGGCAATCCCATGTCAACTTTTGCAAAAACATTTTTTTAATTTGCATGTAAAAATGCCTGCAGTACCCAAGTGTAGCCCCCTTCTTATGATGCCCTGCAACATCAGTACTGGAACATGAATCTAAACACCTGGTTTGGGAAACAACCCACAGCCATCTGATCTTCCATTATCAAAAGTGTGCATCCTACCTGCTAAGCCATTGTCACCAACTTATATCATCATCATCATCATTTTCTAAACCACTTTTCCTGGTGAAGTCACAGCAAGTTAGACCACTAACCCGAAATCAGTACTCCAGTGCAGTGTAAAGGAATCCAGGAAGCAAAACAAAGAGCTGTGGAAACAGCTGTTCCGCAAGACACTCCATCTGTGGAAAAAAAGGTAAATGCTTATGTCTGTAGTTACTTGAGATTTCTACAGAAATGGACCATTAATGCAGTGATGCATTCAAATACCCACATCAGCACATCATGTGACCAACACTCCATCTTACATTAAAGTTCTAAAATATATAGAATTTCAAAATTAAAAAAGTTAATACAAAAAACAGACCACATTCTTTGAATATATTGTACAAACAACTTACTAAAACCACCCAGTACATTCCCCATTAAAACTTTGTAACAGTTCAATTTGTAGAAACTTATATTTTAAAACACTTTGATTAGATATAAATTTATTCATCCTTGGGGGTAGCATTTCCTTTTGACTAATAATGAAATTCTCATATCTAAATCTGCTATTTCCATGGACCCTCACTAGGGTATTTTTGCACTCTTCCCAATATATTAAAAAGAAATCTGTGTGTACAGTTGATGTCAATATGTTTTGCCAGGCATTAACCTATCTACGTATCTAGACATTTATTTATTTATTTAACATTTGTTGACCGGGAAAGTCTGACTAGGTTCCACAGAGCCTGTTTTCAGCGGAGGCCCGGGGAGAAATGCTCCAGATGCATGTCTTTGTAACATTATGTTACTATAAACTTTTTTCCGTAACAGTACCACTACTAAGATGGCACTTGATCTTGGTTTTACTGATATAGGTCTTTTTATGTGGGAGGGAATTATTCAATGATAGAATTATATTTATATATATATATATATATATATATATATATATATATATATATATATATTTTTTTTTTTTTTTATTTTATTTTTATTTATTTTACATTTGTTGACCGGGGTAGTCTAACTGGATATATGTCTATTTTCAGTAGAGGCCCGGGGAGATAAGCTCCAAGGAAGCAAAATAAAATGACTTATACAAAAAATGAATATATACAATGAACATTGCTGGTACAGAACAGAGAATAATCACAGAGGTCATTTGCTCATAGCATAGTGCTAAATACACAGAAACAATAAGTACAATACAAATGTAGTTGCAATACAACATGTAGAAAAAGATAGCAGCTGAGTTATACAATATATTAGTAAACAAGTAGTCATAAAGAAAACGTAGGAGCTGAATTATACAGTATATGAGTAAAGGTAGTCTCCTTAATGAAATTCTGAGGATATAAGTAAAGTATCTAGAAGGACTAGGTCAGTTGTTTATAAGAAAAGGAACAAGACTACCGAGAAGAGGAGGGTAGGTAGATCCAAATATGAGATCAGTCAGGTTTAGTACAGGGGCACAACCAGTGTGTTCTGAGGAAAAGTTTCAGTTTGATTTTAAAGAGTGATATAGAAGGAAGAGAGGAAAGTTCGCTAGGAAGATGGTTCCAGGATTTTCCAACAATATTAGAGAAAAGAGTCCCCAGCCCTTTTGTTTGATTTACAGATATTTACAAGAAGTTTATGTGATGATCGTGAGGTCTTTAGATAGTTGTAGGGGATAATGAGGGTAGATAGTATAGGGGTATTGGTAGGATGGTAAAAGGTTTTGTGGGCAATGGTAAGTTGGTGGAATTTAAGCTGATTTTGTAATTCAAGCCATCTTAGTTGCTTTAGATTAATACAGCGGTGGGTCCTGAAAGGGTTACCTGTAGCGGAAAAATGTTTATAGTAACATAATGTCTAGGTACGTAGGTAGGTTAAAGCCTGGCAGAGCACATATATTCTGATTTCCCTTAAATTGGTTGACTGTAACTAATGTCAACAACTTTCCTATCTGCCCAGTTTGGTCAACAGGAAAGTTGTTGCTAGTGGTGCAAGATCGCCGCAATACTGGGTTTGGGGAATTTGCCCTTTCCCTGGTAATGTACGATCCTGGAGTTGGTATATAATTAGTGGGGGAGAGATTTGGGGTGCAAAAATATTTTTCTTTTGCATGTTCCAAGATTATGTCTTGGGAGACTTCCTGTGGGAAGACAATGTTTTTTTTCATTTTGGTTGACATTTCTCACATTAACTTTGTGTGGTTTCATCGTATTTAAGTAGAGCGATACTATGTATACATACACACACACACACACACACACACACACACACACACACACACACACACACACACACACACACACACACATACCCCATATATATGGGTCCGCTTCTTAATTTCGAAAGCTCATAATCTTGAAATTCAAAATACTGAGTCCAAAATCTCAAAAATTCAAAATACTGAAAACTCAAAATAATGAATTTCATAATGCTGAAAAAACAGAGTACACCAACACTTACTATATTCCAGCACAACTACATACAGAAACATATTACTCTTATCCAACTATAAGCAGGGGGCAAGCCCCCCTGTGCCCCCAATGTGGGGGGCTGCACCCCCACACACTGTGCTACTTAAATATATCAACTCCAAGATCACATTCCACAGAAGAAAATGGCAAACATACCATTACATGCTTCAAGACTGCCTGTTGAAACCTTAGTCATGTTCCCTTTTAATTTGCTATACAATAACATAACTCATCTTAGTGTAGTAAAGTTCAATCTCGCAGTTGATATATTGAAGTAGCAGGGGGTGTGGGGGTGCAGGGGTGCTTACCCCCCTGCTAATAGTTGGAGTAGACTAATATGCTTTGTCTTTTATATGTTTCTCTATGTACTTCTGGTGTAGTATAGTAAGTGTTGGTATCCTGTAGTTTTTAGGTTTTTTTTCGATATTATGAGATTCAGTATTTTGAATTTTCAGTATTTTGAACTTTCAAGATTTTAGACTCAGTATTTTGAATATTTTGAATTTTGAGATTATGAGTTTTTGAGATTAAGAAGTGGACCCATATATATATATATATATATATATATATATATATATATATATATATATATATATAGTGATCCAAGTCAATTCTACCAAATGCTGATGACACTAAAGTTGCCATATTGCCATATGAACGTTGACAATACAATGCTGACATGCTTCTGTGATGCTCTGAGGATTAACCTTGGACAATGCAAAGAAAAAAAAAGCATTTTTTGCAGGGGACAAGGTCTACTGCTCCTCCCACATCCCTACTAATTATAAATACTAATTCTAAAATTGCACGAGTTCTAGTAAAAGGGCATACTCTCCCTTCCAGGGAACTGTCAGTGTTGCACAACTGTCATCCATCTTTTTTGTCAACCGAATTGTGTTGACAAAACAGAGGATGATTAAAACTTAAACTGACCAGCACACACCACACACACACACACACACACACACACACACACACACACACACACACACACACAGATGCACACACAAGCACACACCCACACACATACATACAAACACATTCACACACACACACACACACACACACACACACACACACACACACACACACACACACACACACACACACACACACACACACACACATGCAGGTGATCCATTTTAATTTTATTCTAAATATATAGACCAAATAAGTTTGAAGTCGTGCAGAACAAAGTTAAATTCAATGCAAGGCACCCTAAATGCTGAATGACAATAACATTGCACAGAAAACACTGAATATCATTTACCAAAATACTGCTAACTCGAATGAACTGAATTAATACAAATTGCTACACATTCAGTAAAGTGATTGCAAAAATGACTGAGATTTAGGGCACTGTTTATTTATAAGTGCATAGCATGTACTTTAGATTTTTTCTGTTTCTGCTACGAAGTCTGTAATGTGTTACTGCTGCTGTTACTTGCTTGTGTTATTCTGTAAGGAACCTAAAGTGTATAGGTTTGTGAAATAAACATCCTGCTGTGCTGCTCCAGAGATAGTGAGATAACTAATTGCATAACATTTTGAAATAAATACAGGATACATTGGGGACTAATGCCACCACCTGATGTTCCATTGAGAAAAGCAAATATGGGTATTTGCACATGCTGTAAAAACTATGTGTATGTACAGTTGCATTTCCTTTGACATTCGACACCATCATGCCTCCCTAAGCTTTTTCCATGGTCAGCAAGTGCCCTGTCCCAGATGTAGGGTTATATCACTGAGGCAGTATTCAGGACTGAGCATGGAAGAAGGAAGCTGCTATATGACTCTTATTAGGTTATACTAAGCTGGCAGGCTGACCATTAATCCCTGCCTTACGTTTTAAGCGCTCTGCTAGTCATTAACATTTTTACTGAGCGAATGAAAAGAGTTCATCTCCTCCCACAAGCTTACTCTGACATCCTCTCATTAACCAACAAGAAAATAACACGGATTAATTTACTACTTAGTAAACAAAATTAAAAAGATTGCTGATAGATTGCAAACTGCACAGAAATTATCTATGCCTGTTGTGGATTTAATCTAGTATCATCTGTTAATAAATGCCCAATATATGACTAAATATGTCTTAGCAGTTGAGGCAAGACAGCTGACTCTTCAGACGTGGTTTAATTTTCAGCTAAAAATATGTGCACACATGTGAGTGTTTTGTAATTATATGTATGTGTGTATGTATGTAACTGTAATATCTAGCTGTCTATTTATATGTTACAGTCTGCTTTACTAGAAAAAGGTGAACACCTGTTTTATTAATTTATTATTTCTTGGTCTGATTATCTCACTGGACTCATCAATCAGAGATATCTCTTTCATAGGTAATATTCAAGAAAAGGAACAGAGTCATGATACAGAATTTATAAGTATATAACTGTTGGAAAAATAATTCATCACAAGTTCAAAGGATTCTATTACTTACTATGTGCAAACTGAACATGTATGACTTTAATGCTGTGTAAGAAACAAGTAAACTGATAAGAACTAGGCTGAAATACAAATTATATTTTAATGAGTTCCTCTGTGTCATAGTATGTAGGTGGGTAATATGGGAATTGAACTCATGCACTGAGGAAGTAGCACATCCATAGTACACTACCCTAATAACTAAGCTGTACTGTCAGATAATACATTCATCAGTACTTTCAATTCAGGTCACATTAACCCACTCAGAAACTATAAATGCAATTAATTTGCTTTTCAGTTCCAAAGAATTTTCTTGTTTGTTTACTATCAGAATGCAGGAATATAATCTGTGTTTCTAGAAAGATGTGCTAAAAAATTATAGAACCATTTAAGCACAGTCAAATGCAATACAACCCAGTAGGAGCAGATTACCTTTTCAGGGGCTGCTTGGTTGAGAACAGTTTGATTGAACTGGGTAAGTGTGAACGCTGCAGTGAATGTGAGAGATTTGTCTGAATGTTACGCTGAATGATATGCCATTTAGCTGAATGTGGTTGTGTTAGTATTTACACAAATCAGTGCTTTTAGGGATACACTTACAGTTTAGGTTGGGTTAGGCCTGAGGTTTGGTTTTGATTGCTTTTATGGTTAGATTTAGTTCAGATGTGTGTGGGGGGGAGGGGATTTTGGCTCCTACAAGAAATACTGTAGATAATATTGTTAGGTTTTGTCAAGCAGATATCCCACACTCCAGTATAATACATTTTATTTAATTATTTATGCATCTATTGGCCAGGGTAAAGCAGGGATCCAGCTGGACCATTTTCAGACTCATCTTGGGGTTACAGAACTGAACTGAACAGCTTTCTTAGCCAGATTGTGTTTTGATCAAATAATAAAGACCACTTTTGTACTACTGCTATCAGTGGTAAGACAAAAAGGATAAGAATTAAACAGAACTGTAAACTCATTTGTTCAAGTATGAAGGGCAAAACCCAAAATCAAGAACGCTTTTTCAATATTACTCTAATTCAGTTAAAAAGCAGTCAGAAGAACAGGTTTTATATTAACATGCTTTTTCTGAACAGTAAGATATATGAAACTCTAATGCCTGTATTTCTTAACTGACTGCATTCCTGGTGATTTACCAGAAAATCAAACATTTTACGAAGGGCAGAACAAAAATATGAGGCAAAATCAGGGATTTTCTACAAAATAAGGGTCAAAGGTATAGACTGGCACGGTAGTATTTCTTTTTTGTTTTTGATTACTTAATATAAATTAAAATAGATGTGGAATGTATGAGTTGAATACATACTTTAAAGTGCACATATATTTTCTACTATCTAGAAACTGAAGTATGTTTACTGTAATGAATGTCACTGTATTTTAATACTGATGGCTAGGACATTCTGTGAAAGCCCACTCTAATGACTAATTAATAACCACTGTCTGTATAGGGCATGCAATCCTTAGGTGATATGTAATTCAATTTGGAGAGCTGTCACAGAGAAGCAAGAACATAAATGCAGACCAAATCCTGATAAGTAGTCTATCTGAAGAATGTCTGGTATCAACATAGACTGCCCCCATTTTGTGTAACTTTGCTGTAATTCAACAGCTCTTATATTTTTAAACAGTCTTATAGTATGTCTCACATTTCTGTTCCCAGTGCTGACATGCCATCAGGAATGTCATCACCCAGTGCCATCTCCTGCTTGTGGCACTGCTATTCTAGCAGCAGTTTTCATTTTTAATTTAATTTAATTTAACATTTGTTTACCGGGAAAGTCCATCTGGGTTAAGCCAAGAACCCATTTTCAGCAGAGGCCCATGAGAAAAGCACCAAAAGATAAATGAAAGTTAAGTCATTGCACATGAAAAGACAATAGCAAATTATGAAGTATGCATTAAATCAGTAATGATGCATGCATTAAATCGGTAATGATGCACGCATTAAATATGTAATGAGCAGGTGATGCACACATTGTACATGTAATGAGTAGTAAAATAGTACAGAAAGTACTAGATGTTTCTCTCCTCTTGTTCTCCTTCAGGTGTGATTAATATAAAGAGTGAGGGTTAGGCAGAGGGTCAGAGTACTAAGAGTATATGCTTAGAAGAGTTGTGGACTACGATGGGAATAGCTAAAGGGTGTAGAAATAAATAAAGTTTCTTAGTATGACATGGTCATGGTAAGTGGATGAAAATCAAAGTCTAGTGATTTCTAGATGTAGACAATTTAAGGTCCTATACAGGGAAAGGGATTATCCGCGGTGGTGCAGCGGTAGCATTGTTGCCTCACAGCAAGAGGTTCTCCCGTTCGATTCTTGGCTGGAGTGTGAGGAGTGCCTTCTGTGTGGAGTCTGCATGCCCTCCCAGTGGTTAGGTGGGCATTCGAAAGACATGCGTAAATGGGAGTGCCTTCGTTGAAGGTTGAACGTCGAGCTGGCACCTCGGCGTTCGTCAAAATCTACTGCCAATCATTAGCGGACCGGAGTTCCGCTGTGGTGACCCCTAACCGGGAAAAGCCAAAAGACAACAACAACAACAACAGGGACAGGTTTGATTGCTTAGAAGGTGTTTTTAGTGTGTGCTTGAAGTTGTTAAAGCAATCAAGGGTAGTAATGTCTGTTGGCAGGAAGTTCCACAGCTTGGCAGTAGTGTGAGAGTATAGGCCCCATCCAGCTCTTTTGTTTGCAATTTACACAGTTAGGAGTTGTTTGTTTTCAGGGCAAAATGCTCTGGTAGGGATGTAGGGTTTTAGGATGGATTTGATGGCTAGGCAGTTATCAGGTGTATATATCATTTCTGCGCAGAGGACAGCTGAACTAGGTTTAAATGGTGTGTGAGTTTGAGCCAGTTTAGTTCTTTCAGAGCTAGGCAGTGATGAGAACAGTAGGAGTAGCCTGTGGCAAATTTGGCAATTTTATGGTAACAGGATCGGAGCTTGTTTTTAAGGGAAATTGTAAATTGGTGTATAAGAGGGATGCATATAGGAGAGAGGGGAGCAAATAGGTACTGGTGAGGGTTTTTCTTATGGAGTCATCCAAGAAGGTTTTTTGTCTGTAGAGCATTCCTAGTTTGATGTGTGTTTTTTAATGCTATTGCAGATGTGGTATTCAAAAGTTATTTTGTTGTCTATTGTAACACATGGTAGCTTAGCTGTGGGAACTATTTTGATTTCTGTGTTATCCAGAGAGAATATTTTAAGTCAGATAAGATTGGTTTTGCCAAGAAAAGTAAGAGTTTTCCTAACATAATTTACATGCACCTGCAGAACATTACAGCTGTAATTACTGCAGAACCTCATTGTTACCATATTTCAGGGAAACCACTGACTATCTGTAAACCAACATCTTCCTAAAACATGTAATGCACACACACACACACACACACACACACACACACACATATATATATATATATATATATATATATATATATATAGGTTTACCGACATAATGTTGAATGTCATAATGTCTAATAGTCATTTGGTTGAAAAATAACATCTCAACCCAAACCACTGAATTATCAAAATGTCTACAATCATTTCATTGAAAAAGCAATGAGATCAGCTCTACTATTTTGCAGGGGGGGGGGACTATGCCCCCCTGCACTCCCCACACACCCCTACTTAAATATATCAACTCTGAGATCGCACTACAGTGCAGAAATGGGCAAATTCAATAATTTCAACATTGTGTGTTTAGGCTAATTTTATTTCAGCATTTTGATCATTTAATATAGTGTGTTCAACCAATTCAGTTTCAGTCATTTAGCATTCAACATTATGTCGGTAAACCTATATATATATATATATATATATATATATATATATATATATATATATATATATATATATCTTCTTCTTTCGGCTTTTGCCAGTTAGGGGTTGCCACAGAGGATCACCTGTCCGCTCATGATTAGCAGTGGAGTTTTACAGTGTCGAGTTGCCAGCCCGGCACCCAACCTTCCACAGAAGGCACACGCACACACACTCATGCCTTGGGCCAATTTAGAGTGCCCAATCCACCTACAGCATGTCTTTGAGATGTGGGAGGTAACCGGAGCACCCGGAGGACACCCACGCGACCAGAGGGAGGACATGCAGACTCCGCACAGAAGGCATCCCAGCCGAGAATCAAACCGGAGAACCTCTTGCTGTGAGGCGGCAATCCACCATGGCTGCCCTATATATATATATATATATATATATATATATATATATATATATATATATATATATATATATATATATATATATATATATATCCCATTTGTGGTATATTACTGCATTGCCACAGTTATTCCATTGTTGAAATAAAGATAAGTCCTTTTTCTCTTAATTGTTATGGCACTAGAGTTGCTCATTCCCTCAGTGATAACTGTTCCATATGTGTCCAATTATACCTTCTGTAAAACAGCAGCCATTCTCATCTGTTTGATACCCACCCAAATATCTCACTTTAAAATCACTGTGCACTGCCCTTAGCTGGTACTGAGGACCCAGTATTATCACTCCCTCAGGAATGAAGACATTATTGCAGTACTTGTGAGCCTCTCATAACCTACGATTTTTGTATTGCTGGATCTGAGTTAATGGCTACTGAAATGCAATAAACAAGAAGGTATCATGCAGTAATAAAGTATGGGGAAAGTAGAGATGAAAAGGAAGTACAGTGTTAACTGTACTTAAAGGTCAGACTAAACCAGTTTTATTTTTACTTTATGCTGTTAAGCAATTACAATGTAACATCATGGGAGTTTAAATAGCTAACGGTAATGTGCCACTTTTAGGTTTATAGGTAAGTACAAGGCTAGTTGCCCTTGTGGGCCATTTTAAGCCTAGGCAATTTCCTTTTCAGAGGTGAGAATTAAACCCTGCACATTGCGTCTGTGAGGTAAACATGGTAGCCATTATGCCAACCCCTAATCTCTTTAGGCAATTTCTGGCTAATAAGACCAAACCCCACCAACTGCAAACATGACATGTTTTGGACTGTTTGTAACCACATAAGTACACCATAAGTGGATTGTTTAGTTATACTTTAGAAACACAGGTCTTTAAATCCAGCTGATGCCCATAAACATTAAGGTGGCTGCAAAATATCCTAGACAACATCTTAGCAAAGGTTAAACATGTTACACAGCCAAACCATTCAGTAAAAACTAAGACTCAGCCAAGCTAGACACTGCACTGCACAATACCATAAACTTCTTGTAGTGGAGACCCAGGGGATCTACGCAAATGACCCATTAAGGACATAGCAATGTTTCTGCTACATGGTTTCTGAATGCCCATGGCTTTTTATTTTTTAAGTCTTTATGGGAGTACTCAGGCCAATAAAGTCAAACCCCACTAGCAATTGATCATTCACAATGGCAGCAAACAATGCCTGAAGGGAGAGAACCACTAGGTGATTATGGGAAAACTTGAAGGAGCTTGAGGCTTGAAACACTAGCCAATGGCTGCATCAGATCTGACAAGCAGCCTGGTACCCAACAACCATATTGGATGATATAGGATCTTGGCAGCATTCAAATGCTGACTGCGGCATATTTCTTTTTGTCTAGAGAAACAGCATAGATCTAACTCAAATGGTTACTTAACCAAAAGGGAGCATTCAGTGACCAGAACAGAAGAGGAGTGCTTGAAAAGGGAATGTAGAAATAATTCCTTTCTTTGGCATCTGAAAGGGTATAAGCTAAAAGTTGAGAGCTTTTGAAATGCCCAAATTAAGGACTGCTGAAATGTCTAACAGCAATATTCAAAATTAGATGTCTGAGGTCAACCAAGTTCCTATAATGCTGTCTTTGTGTGAGACAGCTGGAACCAGCTATCTATGAAGTCCTAAACCTTGCATTTTTAATGCACCAAAGCAGACACCATTCAGCTGCACCCTGTCCCTATCTCATGATCCCAGTCATAGCCAATCTGTGGTATCCTCCTGCCCAACTAAAAACATTATACTAATTTGTTATTATCAGGAACATATTTATTTTTTTATTTAACATTTGTTAGCTGGGAAAGTCCGACTTGGAACGAAGCCAATTTTTCAGCAGAAGCCTGAGGAGAAACGCTCCAGACGCATGTCTTTGTAACACGGGAGGAAACCTGAGCACCCGGAGGAAACCCACACAAATGCAGGGAGAATATGCAGACATGTATAAATGGCTGGCCACTCAATGTATCCCCTGGGGGCAGGGGCTTTATTCTCTACTTAATCTGGTCTTATTGGCCACACATACATATCCTGGCTGGCTCAGAGACAGCAATTATGCAATGAGGCCAAAGAAAAGAATGGAGCATTACTGGAAGGACCATTTTTCCCTTACAGAAGGCACATAGGAGCACACCTGTCACGCTGTCTATCACCCATTAACGCAGCTCCTGTTGTTTCACCAACCCTTACTACAGCCACTGGCACAGCAAGTGAATTTGTTAACATTCTAGGTCCAAAATTTTATGACATGCTCTGTTCATACATCAGTGCATCCCTCCAAATTAGCATTTTGAAGTAATTTATCATGGCCCTATACAAGGTCCACAAAATTCCCTGCTCAACACAATCAGTGTGACAGTTATTATCACTCTAAGGAATATAGATCTGCAAAAATCCTTATTCTGCAAATTATGCAAGTAATCAGAATTCAGATTATACTTGTCCTGGTTATCAATTATTCATTAGTGATCTGAACTGTATGAAGTGATTAAACAGGTGCTATTTCTGTCTAAAGGTACATAACAGCCTTATGTAATTTAATGGACAGGTAGGCAAGTCATTACTGCTATTGTCCAGGACAAATAAGGATTTCATATATCCTTTGATTAACTTTCATGGAGAGGGCATTTTTTTGTAGTACAGAAATGTATAAAATGGCTACCAAAATCTTTCAGGCACCCATGTGAGTCAGCCCATATGGTAGTTAGGGGTTGAGTTATAAATTGCATAGCATAGCATATATAAACTTTAGAGTATCCACATAGGTAAGCACAGGTAAGTGATTTTACTTCTAAAGAACTTTCAAGTTTACTTCCCATTATTTTCCGAGATTCTAAATTGCCATTGCCGTATTAAACGTTCATAGGTTCTTAGTAGGTTTGCAATCAAGTAGACCATCAAGAAGCTTAGCCATATCATCTAATACAGGGGAGAAATAATCAATGTCTCCCATTAGACTTTTTTCCCCAGTGAAAATGTGAGATCACCCATCCAGTCATCCAGCCTGGTTTAAAGGCTGATAGGGAAGTACAGTGCTTGAAAGGCAGGGCTGCCTATTCCAAAAATGGGTATAAGATGGGTTAGGATCTGTCACACCATTTGGTGTTGTTGATGTGTTAGTATAGGTTTATGTCTCTATAATAGTTGTTTGCTTTATCACTGGATCTAGTTAGGTGAAGCAGTTCAAAGAATGCCGAGTCATTCATAAGGGATGAGAGGTTGGCATAATGGTTAAGGTATTTACTTTACAGGCACAAGGTGCAAGGTTTGATGCTCACATAGGGTAATTGGTTAGGCTTAAAATAACCCACAAGGGCAGTTAGCCTAGTAGTAGTCTATGAATCCAGTCTGTGAACCTATAACACAGAATGCTAAGCAGAGATAACTTCTAAGGAGCTTGTAACTGAGAAGAGGAACAGGAGTGATTTTTATGCCTACTACCAGGCACTTAAATAAAGTTGAAGATGGACATAGCAGGTTGAACTGTAGTGCTAGAGAAAACTTGAACTGCAAGAAGACCAAATCAGTGAATACTTAAGGAACTATGCCCAGACTGCCCAGTGGAAGGTCTGATAATAAAACCAAAGCTCGGGTACTTTGGCCACATGATGTGACAACAGGATTCACTACAAAAGACAATGAAACTGGGAAAGGTCAAAGTCAAAAAAGGAAGGGAGTGACATGGCAGAGGCTAAGATGGATAGACAGCATTACTGAAGTAAGGAATATGAATTTGCGAGAACATAAGCAGTTGTTGACAGACAGATGTTGTGTGTTAAAGTCAATGAAATTACGAAGAGTCAGACTGAACTAAATGAATAAATAACAATTACAGCAAGTAATACCCAGCAGAGTAAGAGAACTTACAGTAATACCCAGCAGGGTAAGAGGATTTACAGTAATACCTAGCAGAGTAAAAGGATGTACAGTAATACCCAGCACTGTAAGAGGACTTACAGTGATACCCAGCACAGTAAGAGGACTTATAGTTATACCCAGCAGAGTAAGAGGATTTACAGTAATACCTAGCAGAGTAAGAGGATTTACAGTAATACCCAGCAGGGTAAGATGACTTACAGTAATACCCAGCAGAGTAAGAGGATTTACAGTAATACCAAGCAGAGTAAGAGGATTTACAGTAATACCCAGCAGGGTAGGAGAACTTACAGTAATTCCCAGCAGGGTAAGAGGACTTACAGTAATACCCAGCAGGGTAAGAGGATTTACAGTAATACCCAGCAGAGAAAGAGGATTTACAGTAATACCCAGCAGAGTAAGAGGATTTACAGTAATACCCAGCAGGGTAAGAGGACTTGCAATAATACCCAGCAGGGTAAGAGGACTTGCAATAATACCCAGCAGGGTAAAAGGATTTACAGTAATACCCAGCAGGGTAAGAGGACTTACAGTAATGCCCAGAAGAGTAAGAGGGCTTACAGTAATACCCAGTAGGGTAAGAGGACTTACAGTAATCCCCAGCAGGGTAAGAGGATTTACAGTAATACTCATCAGAGTAAAAGGATTTACAGTAATACCCAGCAGATTAAGAAGATTTACAATAATCCCCAGCAGGGTAAGAGAACTTACAGTAATCCCCAGCAGGGTAAGAGGACTTGCAGTAATACCCAGCAGGGTAAGAGGATTTATAGTAATACACAACAGGGTAAGAGGACTTAACAGTAATACCCAGCAGAGTAAGAGGATTTACAGTAATACCCAGTAGAGTAAGAGGACTTACAGTAATCCCCAGCAGGGTAAGAGGACTTACAGTAATCCCCAGCAGGGTAAGAGGATTTACAGTAATACCCAGCACAATAAGAGGATTTACAGTAATACCCAGCAGGGAAAGAGGAATTACAGAATGATGGGCTATCAGAGGTGTTCTTGGGCCAGCTGCTTCCCCAGGAATGGGTAAAACAGTCTGACACAACAGGGAAAATTTCCCTGTGCCCTCTCCTAGGGCAGACAAGAGTAGCTCTGACTTGTCTACTGAGGTGACCCCAACAGCCACAGAGGATCTGGTTAATCCCCGGTTCATTGTGGTTGTAGATGCTGCACCAGAGCAATCCAGCATAAAAGATGAGCGGTCTGAGCTACAATAAATGGCCACAGCAGAGTCACCCACCTGTGAATGAGGCAAATTGCTAGCCTGCTGTGGTAGACAAGGAGAGACAGGGATTTTGGATGCAGATCCTTAAGGAGAATAATAACAACATACAGCATATTATATTCATAAACTAGCAGAAAGTATTCTATGAGCTAAGCCAAACCGGGAATGGAGAAAGGAAATTCTGCATGCTGCACAATACTTAATATTATGGATATTGAACAGTATAAAATTAATACTTTGAGCCATTTGATTGAGCTTGTCCTGGGCAATAGCTTCATATTTTATGAATGACACTACTTCAACCAAAGGACGCGCATCACACTGGGTGCAGCTTGTGGACCCTTATATGCTAATGTCATCATGGGAGCATGGGAGACTAAATACTTATTCCATAGTTCATTTTAATAGTTGCATGAAAATGTATACTCAGTATCTGGATGATATATTTGCAACATGGTCAGGTCCTGATGATAGCACAGATGCGGTTCTTTGTTACATCAACAGTACTACTTCTTTCCTCAGGTTTACTCATATCATTGGTTATGATACCATTCAGTATTTAGATGTCAGTTTAACCACAGATCATTTATATAACACACGGACATCATGCATTTATAGGAAACCAACGTATTCTAATACCTTCCTGTATTTCAGTAGTAACCACCCTCACCACCAGAAACGGGCCATTATAAAAGGTCAAATGGTAAGGGCAGCACGTATGGTAACTAACTTCAAGGAATTTGTTACTGAATGTAACACTTTATGTGACATGTTTAAAAACAGAGGTTATCCTATTTCATTGATAGCCTCCATCAGGCGAGAAGTTATACATAAAAGGTAAAGAGATGTATATGTTCCACTACTGAGTATAAACCATCATTTGGAAAGATCTCCTTACAGTTCACGGTTCCATCTAATACTCAGGAGGATGGACTGAAAGCAGTAGTCATGGAAAAGCCTAAACAGGATAAAAATGAGAATAGTCATTCCTTTATCACCACTTTCAGTAATGATAGCACCAACATTTTCAATATCATAACTGACAACTAATTATATATATATATATATATATATATATATATATATATATATGAGAAACATGGTGCCTGTCCAAAAATAGTATATAAACGGGGGATCAGTTTTAAAAATATTTTTGACAACATAACTCATGTGAATCTTTTTCTTCTTCTTTTGGCTTTTCCCAGTTAGGGGTCGCCACAGCAGATCCCCTGTCCGCTCATGATTGGCAGTGGAGTTTTACGGTGTCGAGTTGCCAGCCCGTTGCCCAACCTTCCACAGAAGGCACACGCATGCACACACTCACACCTAGGGCCAATTTAGAGTGTCCAATCCACCTACAGCATGTCTTTGGGATGTGGGAGGAAACAGGAGCACCAGGAGAAAACCCACGCGACCACAGGGAGGACATGCAGACTCCACACAGAAGGCACCCCAGCCAAGGATCGAACCAGAGAACCTCTTGCTGTGAGGTGACAACGCTAACCACTGCACTACCGAGGCCGCCCAACATAACTCATGTGAATAAATGAATAAGAAGAAAAAATCTAGTGGAAAAATGGCGAAATGTGTCACATGTGGACAGTGCCAGTTTATTCTTATTGGCGAGGTCATTACAGCGGGCAATAAGATGATAAAAGTATCAGGGGACCATAGCTGCCATATACCAGGTGTAGTCTATATTGCTCTATGCAACTATTGTCCAGGATTTTACATAGGGAAAACTGAGAGTAAGCTGAAACAGTGTACATACAAGCACACCTATGACATAAAAAGGGAGAAAACTAACCCCTTTTTTAGACATATAACTTGTTTCAGTAATTACAACTTTTTGTTTTCTATTGTGGAAAAGGTAAAGCATAACCCAAGAGGGGGTCCCTAGTCTATCATCCTTGAGCAGCATGAGCTTTGGTGGAAAATTTATTTGAATGCCACCACACCACATCACCAGGGCTTAATGAAATAATAACTATCATGAGTTTATTGAAGATGAAAGCATACGAAAAGTGATATTTTGACTTTGGTTTCTTTATATTTTATACATTTTGTACGATTCACATGTTTCATATATTTCACGTATTCTTATACATTGTTTGTTTATTAATACTTTTATTTGCATATTTATATATTTATTTATCTACAGGCTGGCAGATTTTCATATTTCATCTAGTCACAGAATATCTGTTTTGATATTTTACTGCATGAGCTGACATTCGATTTTATTCTTGGTTTTATTCAGTATGGCACTTCTGTATATAGTATAAAATGTTCATTCAGTTACATTTAGTCACTCAGTTATTGTGTTTCAGTATATAGTATATAGATACTCTGTTTCTTTAAGATTTCAAATTTCATCACATGGCCAGCAGGGCATATTTAACGGGCATATGACTTTGGTAACATTATCTGATGAAGTCTTATAAAACAGACAAAAGCGCTTATCATTATAAACATCTGTAGATTAAGTAAATCAATTTAATTGCTTGGTTTGTCTTGTTGCCAAGTTTGGTTCTATATCCAATAATCTTGTCAGGTCACACACATACATGTGTAACAGCTCAGACTGTCACCTGTATTTATGTATGATTACAGACTATGTCTGAGCAGTACTTCTTCTTCTATGGCAAAGATGGAAAATCAATGCCGTGGAAGAAGATGTTTTACCCCTTATGCCTAGTTTTGAATCGCACAGTATAAAAATCAATTTTCCTCAGCTTATAAAGGCAAAAACAAATGTGTCCGGTCATTACATTTACACCCCCAGTGCATGTCTGCAAACTTAACTCAACTATCAGTTACATTCTAATTTCCAATATATATTCCCAAGGTACATCAGTAGACACCCCTCAAACTAAGGCCAGGTATCATATAAACCTTCCAGTTTCAATTATTTTATTCCTCCCTGCTTGGCACTGATATGCTCTGCTTAACATCATGCAAATGCAGTTGGCATCACTGCTTGGGTTTGCACGCTACCAGTAAATGTGATAACTAGAATTGGCAGGAAGCAGCAGTTTTCATTGTTCTAACTCAGCTGGTAAACATGGCTGGCATTAGAGAGGAAGCTGCCAAGTTTAGGGCACAGAGATGGGATGTCCAGGAGTCCAGGATATTTATTGGACTCCTGGTAAAGCACCACAACCAAAGGCTTCTGCAGGAGGACTATTCTGGCTCCCAGTGCAAGCCTGATGTGTGGAATAGTTTGGCCTAGGCTGTATCCAGTGCCAGTGGTATCCCACACACTGGAGAGCAGTGTAGGCATCATTTTAATGACCTATACAGATGAAAAAAGGATACTCTCAACCATTGGATGCATGAGTTTGAGACTGTGGACATCCCATAGCTGTCTAAATATGACAATATGAGAGTACTTGTAAGACTTAGTAAGCTAAATATAAGCAAGACTGGTATGCATAATGCTCTTGTGTTTTTTTCTGTTCTTTCCCCAGCTCCCACTGAACACGAGTTCAATTGGCAGGCTCATGTTGCTCAAGTGGAGAGACTGAGGGAAGCAAGTAGGGTTACTACCTGTCCCACTTTGCAAGGGACAGTCCCTCTTTGGGCAGTTGTGTCCTGCAAAGAAATTGTAAAAATGGTGAATGTCCTGAGAGTTTAGGACAAAATTATTTCCTATATTTAATGTAATAGTTGCATGAAACAGTTATTCTGTATCTGAAACGCCTACATGTTATAAGAAACAGAATAAGCAGCTAAAATGCTACAAGAATACGCTTTTATTTAGACAAAAAAGTGAAGTTCTGTCTTTTGTACTGGCTGTGAGTATGTTTCGCCCTGCAAATCTGACGTTTGTACCAAAAATGTCCCACTTTGGGCATTTGAAAAGGTGACAACCCTAGAAGCAAGTAGTATGTATGCAGCAGAAGAGAAGTGTTATTGTAGCTTTAAAAGTTAAAGATAGCTTTTTTGGTCTTTTATAGAGTTGTATCAAATTGAGCATGCATTTCCAAACTGTAAAAGCAAGTATGCATGCATTAGTCTGTAGCACAAACAAGTTGTAGGAGTCCAATATTAGACTGTAGTCAGAGGTTGTGGGTTCAAATACCATGACTCACAACTATGCAATACTATTATTTCTTCAATAATATTTACATTAAATTAAAAACTCTATACCAGTGGCACAAATGCCCTACTGTAAACTGTAATCTGTATAACTGGAACATGAATATGTACAATATATGCACATTTCAAGGATTACTTTCAGAAATCAGTAGTATAGTGTGTATTTGTTAGGACATATACTTAAATGTAATACTTCAGAGAAAAGAGTTGATCACATGACAATTGTATTAATGCATTTTATGTTACATATTATGGTACTAATTTTATCTCTTTGTTTCTCTCACCCCAACTACTTGTCTCTCTTATTTTATTTTCTATTATATATTGTCAGAATGTCTCCATGTCATCCATGTGTACCACATCACTAAATGGTACACAGCATAGTGAAGGAGGCCAGCCCCAGTGGATCAGCCTGCCCCCACTCCACCGGCTCCAGCACTGATGCCCAGCACATCTGGGATCCAACCTGGCAGCACTGCCTCTGCTGCCCTTGTACTACCTGTGCTATCAGGTAGTATGGCCCTGGAAGCTGGTGCAGTGGTGCCCTCTTGTAGCAGTGGCAGAGGTGCTGATTTCATTACCTGCCAGAGTTGGCACCTCACCATTGCTGTACACCTATGCCAGATGGAGATGCTGCTCTCCCTCATGGACCATAAAAGGAGAAGACGTCAAGCACTTCAGCTGCCAGTGGAGTAAGGGGACAGTAATGACAGTCCAGTGGGTGAGGACTCAATTCTCACTGTCTCCAAGCTTGATGGGCATGAGCCTGGGTTGTCCACTCCCTTACCCCAATCAGGGTACCCCCAACCTTTTGTGTCCCTCACCATCTCTGTCTCTTGCCTTGTTTGTCTTGTTTGTTTGCATTGCTTCCTCACTTACCCAACTTACCTGACCCAGACACACCTATGTTCTTTACCCAGCAGTCCTCTCTTACTGAATTAAAAAAAATGAGCACCTGTCCCACAAAAAAAAAAAAAAAAAATTGTCCCGTACACAATTCTTCATCTTGCACACGTGCCTTCTTGACACACTTGTTTCAGTCCAATTGGCTATACAACATGACTATGTCATTGTCACCCCTCTCTCTGGAAGTGACAGTCCAAATTCAGCTAATATTCAGCACATGTGATCAGTTTTTACTGTTGAAGAAATGGATAGCTATGGTTCTTTTCTACCTCCCTCCTGCAAATTCCTGTATTGCTTTCCCTTTGTTCTTCCCTTTGCTTGCTCCCCATTTCACCACTTTCCTACCTACTCCATTTTAACACCTATAATCTGGTCAAAAAATAGAACCACAACAGACATAATTAGCAGAAAAAGCAATGGATCCATTCACTTTTTGGCCTCTATGTTTGCACAGAGTTTCGCATTATGCAGCAATGCCAAGCAATGGTAAGTGGCAGTACAATGCTGTGGTTATCGCCATGCAATCTTGCTTAACCCCGCTGCATTATGCCAACATACAGCAACAGATGTACTACAAAGAATTAATGTAATTGCATTATCACTGTTTATTTAAAAGTATTTAATAGTATTAGACACACTTGTAATCAAATCCAGTATCATCTGGCTCAAAAAGAAATGTGTCTATGCATTTACACCTGCTGCCACAGAGTCAGTTAAGCAGCAGGTGTGATTCATAGAATCAGTACTAACTCTCAAAACTTTAGCAATGTTGCTCGTGTTTGCCCACTGCTTAACTATATGCAAGCATGGAAAGTACTGGAAGTGTGTATCTCGCATGCTCAAACACTTTGCAAATCAACATGCAAACCCAATGCTCACCACACTATGGAAAAGTAAATATTATTATGTATTACTGCTGTTTACTGTCCATTTCCTGTCTATGACATAAAATTAATTGAAACGTAACAAACTGAAGGCCCTATCGAACAATATGTCACATATGTACAATACAGCCATATGTTGCCTCCCCCCAAGCACTGCAACCCTATTGTCTCAGTACTTTTTTACACATATATCACCTACACTGCAGAAATGAATATCAAATGTTGTGTGATACGGAATACACATCAATTTGTTAACATGCAGAACTAGAACTATTGACCAATAAGCCTAAAAAGCCTTATGTGGAGGACTAGGGAAGGAATCAGCATGGACCTTATCCACAAGGACATATGTGACCTTCAGCACACTTGACCTGACCAATTTTGATTTTGTCAAGGGTGGATCTTGCTTATTAAACCTAGTGGACTTCTTTGGTACTGACCCCAAAGACCTAGATGAGGGATGACAGGACATAATGCCTATGTTGATTTATCCAAGGTCTTTGACATTATCCACCATTTATGTATAATAGACAAAAATCTTTCATCTGAGGATTAACCCATACATTGCTAGATGGATAGCCAACTAGTTCACCGAAAGAACACACACACGCTGTCAAAGTTGGGGACTGCACCCCCACCACTAGACCACTTACCAGTGAAATATCACAAGGATCTGTGATGGGCCTTCAACTATTTGGAAACTGTTTCTCTGAAGTTGAGGCAAAGGTAAATGGTCTGTGGCTTATCAAGTTTGCAGATGACTGTCAACTGGACACAGTCATATAGAGTCCCCCAACTATGTTAACATATTACAGAAGGGGCTGGCACAGACAAATGATTGTTGTCAAACTTATGGACTGAACCTTAAAGCAAAAAAATGCCTCATTGTCCCCTTTGGTAATGAAGTGCCCCTGCTAATTATGATATACATAGCACTCCTCTAAGCTCATACACAGTGTTCTGAGACTTGGGAACATATGTTGATAGCCATCCACACTTCAATAACTATGTGTCTATAGTGGTGAAACACACATTCTACATCGCACACCTCATACAAAATGCCATCACATCCAAGACCAGGGAGGTCATAGCTCTGCTGTACTCTACCCTTATCAGACCATTAATTGAGTATAATGCTCCCTTCTGTCTGTACCTCATCAGACACCTGCAGCAACTGGAGAAAACACAGAGGTTTGTGACTGGGAGAATCCAGGGTCTCCAAAACATGACATCCATGGAAAGACTGAAAGACCTGGCACTGTACTCAGTTTCATGCAGGCTGCTGAGAAGTGAACTATGCCGGGCCTCCAGAGCAGTCTCAAACTCTGCCCTACTGGAAATGCTGGACATCTGCAAATCAAATGGGATAAGAATAACTTGCTCCAGGGATTCAGCCTAGCCTTGCCATAAACAGAACATGCTGGGGAGACAGATATATCTCCCAGTAATTGCTACTCCTCTGTAATAGGCTAAAAACTGCATGTGAAGCAGCGCTACTCAATGACCATATTCAATCGCAACCTTGACAACTGGATGGGTGATTGTAAATTCACCCCTGGGTGGCAACTATGTCCCTCATGGACAGGGTCAGTCAGTGCTAATTACAAAAATGCTCTTCTAACAATGACTGTGCTCAATAAGAATACTTGTGTTTTTACACATCCAGTCTTGTAAACACCCTAGGGCCATTAGACTAGTAAACTCCTATAAAACTATGAACCTATGCAGTCCTCCCAACATCTTCTCTCCAACATGCCCTGCTGATATCATCCACTATAGGTTGACCTGCAGTCTTGTAAAAGTCAGATTTGTGCCATAGCGCTTGCATAATGTACTGAGTTCTGCAGTCTGTGTACTTACATAGGTAAGGATTCTCCTCTCACTACAGTCAAAATTGTGTGTGTGTGTGTGTGTGTGTGTGTGTGTGTGTGTGTGTGTGTGTGTGTGTGTGTGTGTGTGTGTGTGTGTGTGTGTGTGTGCGCGTCTAGCCAGAAGAGCAGAAGTTTGTGTCCTACAGTTACCACTCCAATCCCATGGATGGACAGTATTTTGATAGCTGCACATGCCTGCACATCCATTTCATGCAGGCCTCCCAACATCTTCTCTCCATTAAGCATTGCTGCTGTCATCCACTATAAGTTGACCTGTAGTCTTGTAAAAGTCAGACTTGTGCCATGACACTTGTGTAAAGTACTGAGTTCTGTAGTCTGTGTACTTAGATAGGTAGGGGTTCTATTCATGTGTGTGTGTGTGTGTGTGTGTGTGTGTGTGTGTGTGTGTGTGTGTGTGTGTGCGTGTGTGTGTATGTGTGTGTGTGCACTTGCCTGACATTACAGAGAGCCCTTTATACCAGCATATGGGACACTGTTATTGCCATATTCTCCTCACCAGATACTGCTGATGTCATCAGCTGTATCTGATTTGAAGATATGCACTATTCCCACTATGGCAGGGGCAGATACTGGCCTGGAGGCCAGGCAGATGTCACCTCATCCTATATGATACAGATTATAGTGACATGGATTTCAGCTATCCACATGGCATGGTTTGTATGCACTCTGTTTTCTTGGTGTGTAACCTGTGTGATCTCTCCAGCTGGTGCATGTGTCTGGTGTGGTACATGTAAAAGAGAGATTTATACTCTATATTAGTGCTCTGATGAGGTTTGAGTACACTGCTGTAATATAAGCCAAAGATCTGAATACAATGATGTGACTTATGATAGGCTTTCAATACCAGTGTGGATACTTGGTGGTCGAAGTTCAGAGTGCTATGTATGTGTGTTCCCAGTGCTTGCATCATTGGGTTTCAGCATAGCGGGACTGTTGTCAATGTTGTAATTAGCAGCGAGTTCTATTTTGCAGATGGCCAATATAAAGACACATTTTTACATTTATTTGTAGACCATGTGGCTTTGTCACCAATCATTTGTCTGTGTTATCCCCTCCTGTAGTATAGCTCTATAGGTGGACTCAGTGATTGCACCCAGTATGCAAGAATCAGCAAACGTGGTAAGCCAAAGGCCATATGATTTAGCCTGTACTGTTGAGAAATAGATTCCAAACAGTAAAGAGCCAAGCACAGATCCCTGGGATACATGGATGGTGACAGATCTACTGGTACAGATTGATTCACCAACTTTCACAGTATGTGTCTGTCAGTGAGTCAGTTGGTTACCCATCTAGTGCATGTATAGACACATCCTGACTCTCCTCATTTGTGAGGTAGACCAACATGTCATCATGGACATTTTCTAAATGGTCACTATTGATATCCCAGCTGTGTGTAACAGACCTGTTTGAGTTGTTAATGCTACATCATGCCTGTTACATCTGTTAGATGTCTTCAAAGAGGCCATTGAGGGCCTGAATGACAACACTATCAGCCTTTTGAACTTAACAAGCCCAAGGCATTTGACACAAATCCACACTGAGGTATTCATGCAACACTGTCAGATGTGGCCATATACACCCATATCACCAAGTGGGTAGACTAGTGTATTACATACATGGCATCTAAATATGTTGACATGTGTGAAGCAATCTATATCTCAGGTCCAGTGATCAGGTCCATACATCAGGGTTGTCTGCTATGCTGTTTTCTGTCCATTATTTAAGTGATGGACATTACAGATGACATACACATCCTGTGTCCAAACAGCTGCCTGACAGATTGTGGGCAATCATTGACTCTAATTATGATATTTGTATAATACAGGAAGTATCAAAACACAACAAAGATTCCTGCCACAACCATGACAACACCTATAATGACATGAAATCATGGGAGAATTGTTACATCAGGAAAACAAACACGCAACCCAATAATGTAGACATCACACCCTATAATCAGACCAATAGGTAAGTGACCTGTGTCCTGGGGTAGATGGTAAGTGGAACATCCACCAGCATGTGGTCACAGTGCTGACTTTTCCCTTGGATGTAATACAACTACTGAGTATGTGAAGAACATCCACATCAAAAGCCACAGTACCGCCATAGTTCACAGCCTTCATCACACCAATAAATGAGTACAATGCACCCTTCTACATGTACCTCCCTACACATCTTCCAGTGATGTGTAACTGAAGTGTACCACCTTTGTCACAGTGAGCTCTCACACATCTTATGCCATACCTAGGTATTCTTTTTGTGGCATAAACATTACTGCCTGATGGTGTGGAACCCCCATCAAGTTGTTACACCAGATGCAAGTGTGCTACCTGTTCTGGTGATGCACACAGTACATAGATAGGTGTTTGACAACATTAATGGCATAGGTAACATTCGTGACAGTGTGACTTGTGCCATATATATATACACACACACACACACACACACACACACATATATATATATATATATATATATATATATATATATATATATATATAGGGTTTACCTTTACAAAGGCGAATTACACCCAAGCGAACAGCAAATGTTCGAAAGTACAATTCCAAAATCACATAATCTCGACCCGACAATGTTCAAAAGACTAAAGGTCGAATGCTGTATTGTATTCGGCCATTAACCATGCGCACAATTTGAGTATGACCTTAAAAGCCGCTGCATACGTGTGTACATAGTTTCAGCATTCTGTTTGAGCTAGTAGTATTCCAAATTCTGTGGTAGCAAGCTGAAATCCTTCTATTCATTGTTGTGGATTATTGTGTACAGCAGATATCAATGCAGGATGGAGGTATGAAGTCTTGTTAATGACTGTTGAAAGGGAAATTATAAACAAAGACTGCAATGTAGCTACTGCTGCTAGTTTCAGACACTTTCCAATGTGTTTTCATATTGAAATATTATGACAACTGTAGTCAGTTATTCATGTAATGTGTCCCTATAGCATACCTGACAGTAACCGAACGTGCAAGTATTTTAAATAAGTACAGAATAATGCGAACTGAGTGGCATATAGTGTATAGTATTTAATGTACAGTATAAACCTAGTAGTGAAAGTATGGCAGCCATATGTTCGTCTCTCAGTCACAACTGCTATTGTAGAGCATGTCGAAATGAGTAAACTGTATTGACTAGAGAGCATGGTGTCTGTGTATTTTATATAGTGGGTCAGGTAATCCTGTAAAGTTTGGGTCATATATGTGATGCTATGGAAAATGGTGCAGTAAGTGGCAAGGTTGATTTTAAGTTGTAAATGCATATTGTGGAACAGCAAACACCAGAAGCAAAGTTAACATGTGTATTCCCTAATGTCATCATATCTGGCCTGTCTGTCCTGATATATCTTGTCTGTTGTTGTTCACTGGATAAAGAGTGTGCTGTTACCTGCCTTTCAGCCTGGGGAAGGTGGTTCACAGGAGTATGCGTCAGGTACAGTGAATACAGTGTACACTACAAGCAGGACCCAGAAAGGACGTGAACTGCTAATGATTGATGGTTATCAGTACTACCAAGAGAAGTGTGTACAAGCTAGGCAGTATTGGTGTTGTACGCATAAAAACAAGGAAAGATGTAAGGGTAGATGTGTTACAGACTCAGACAAGGATGGTTATAAATTGGTTAAGAGCAACCCCCATTATCATGCACCTGATGTGCTGCAAGGGGAGGTAATGCGAGTTAAACATCATGTCAAATGTCGAGCAGAGCAGTCTGTAGAAGACCCCTGAAAAATAGTTGCTGAGGTGCTAGCTGGTACATCAGTGGACCTGGTGAATGAGTTACCTAATACCACAGCACTGAAGCAAAGTATTGGGAGGCAGAGGTATAAGCAGACGTTGGCCATGTTTAAAGACTTCCACTCCTTGAGGGAATTGACAGCCGATATGCTACCCTTGAAAACAGGTACATTTGTAATACGGCATAGCGCAGATATGCCTAGTGACACAAATGTTGTTGTTATCACCACTATGGATAATCTTAGAATGATGTGCAAGTTGGAATATATACTGGCAGATGGGACCTTCCCCATCAACACTAGTGAATGCAGACAGGTTTATACTTTACATTGTGCACTTAATGGAGGAGTGAGCAAAAATGTAGTCCCAGTGGTGTATGGGATAATACCCAGTAAAAGCAAGGATTGTTATGATAAGTTCTGGGGAATGATACTGCAATTATGCAATGGCAATGAACTGAGACTGTTATCCAACATGGTTCTTACTGATTTCGAACATGCCACAGTTAACTCTATCAGGAGACACCTACCCAGCACCCTAGCAAAGGGCTGTTGGTTTAATTTTTGTCAAATAGTGTGGCAGAACATCCAGAAGTTGCATCTGGTGGGCACCTTCAGTAGCAGTATGTCTTTTGCCATGTTATGCAAAGAGATACCGGCGTTGGCATTTGTTGCACCTGTGGATATCAGTAACACCTTTGCCAAAATAGAGTCTGACATGCCGGAGGAGGGCAAGCCATTATGTACCTTAGTTAAAGAAACACATATCCATGGTAGGTCAGGAGAAGATTGTTGGATAAGGAATCCAGCTTCACCAATCTACTTGCAAAGAGAAATGAGTTCACAGCAAGGGGATTTGTAAAGCTTGTTGCGAAATACTGTTCTTTTTCATAGAGATGCTTACAGTTCTGTACTTTTATTGGAAGGGACTTTTATTTGTATGTTTAAATGCGTATTGGGAAGCTGTCTACATGTGTGTTACAACAGATTGGCTTATTTGGGATAATGGGACACTTCTAATGCACTACTAATTCCTGCTTGCAGTTGTTTATTGCAGAATGAGACTTGGACACAGCACAAAAGCATGGGACATCGGGCACATTAAAGCAGATCGAAAAAGTCGAAAAAATATTTCCGC
The DNA here is from genome assembly GCF_019279795.1 of Protopterus annectens. NCBI lineage: Eukaryota > Metazoa > Chordata > Ceratodontiformes > Protopteridae > Protopterus > Protopterus annectens. Next base: position 1,564,270,013 of record NC_056745.1, on the reverse strand, counting down.
TATTTGATTTTCGACATTATTTGAATTTCGCAGTTATGATTTCGCTTATGCGAGTCGCTGAAGTGAATATTCGCACAAGTCCATTTTGTGGTTATAAAGGTAAACCTATATATATATATGCCATGCACACTAGTCAGCTAGCTTGTATTGATCATAATGTTGCATGCAGGTATACCAGTGTCCCTCCTAACACCTACAGCAGATGTTATGGTGCCAGGACAGTGTGCGTGATTACCCTCATAGTGTGGACATATCATAATAGTTGCATGAGTGTGTTTGTGCAGAATCAACTCTGATCACTGTAAATCACATATGTTATGTCAGAGGCATGGGATTACTGGTGGTATTATTCTGATATTGTCCATGATTGTGCTTGTTTCTTTTAATGTTGTCTATCAGCCTTTACCTGTGTTCAACGTGTTGGAGGCCTCAGCTGAGACTACACTCATGTTCAGACAAATCACTTTGCACAGCTTCACAATATGCATCTTACCCCAATTGTATGTAACATCCCTGATAGATATTCTCTGCATTGTTCATGTAAGGATTCTTATCTCCATATTGTCATATCACCTTGTGTGACAGTCACATAATACTCATTTTCACTGTGCAGTCCCTACTCTACCAGGTTGATATGTAATTGGTGTTACTGCTACAACCGCCTTCCATTGATTAGGTTGATTTTCCCTGTGTTCATTCCTACAATTCATATGTGCATCCCTATTTAATACACACACTCCCCTGAGTGTTTATTTTACATGGCAGCCCATGTACCCTTACAGATCATTTACACAACTTCAGTACAGAACGCCAGGACTGGGATTTCACAATAATCTGCACTGTGGATACTCTGGCCTGCACTGTGTTAGGACCATATACTTCCATACCTCTCAACTGTCCAGATTTTTGCCTTTATATCTTTTGGTGTGTTCCTTATCACATTTGTGGTTTTCTGCTATATCACTGGGATGATCTCAGGACTGATGTGACTCAACAATTACATACATTTGAGTTTCAGACTTCAAATCCTTCAGAACATGTGTCATAACACAAACCCTTGGTTATTCTAGCACATTTCTGAAGAGCAAATGTGTCAAATATGTCTCTTATTTCTAAGTCATTGCCCCACCCCCATCATGTTGGCCTTAGTCCAGATGTCTTGCACTAAGAGACTGAGAGCCCTCTGTTAATCCCTGGTGATCAATGTGGCATTCCTTGCAAAACTGCAGACCTTCAGTGCTCTGATTTAAACTCAGTGTAGGCTTTACACAAAGCTGACATGGAGTTTATTGAATCCCAGGACAGATTTCTGCCTGATATTTTCGCTGTTTTCCTCATAAAATTTGTGGTTTTCTGGCAAATCATTGAGGATGGATGTTGCTAAATAATGACGGACATTTGAGTTTCAGACTTCATATCCTTTAGAAAATGCATGCTAATTCAAAACATTTTATTTTATCAAATTTCTAAGTCTATGAGAGCAATATTTTAAATCTGTCCTGTTTGTGGACCTTTGTCCCTACATTATTTTTGGCTTTGTCCAGATTTCTTGAGCTAAGATGTGTATCCGTGGCACAGTAAACACTCCAGGGGGCAGTGCTACAGTTGACCTGAAAATCACACCAAGTTACATTATGTTCACCTTAAACATTGTGAGGTCACGGGAGTACAGATCTCACAGCATTCAAATGTAGGCACTAAGGCCCCTGAAGGATTATTTATGTATGTATGTATGTATGTATGTATGTATGTATGTATGTATGTATGCATGTATGTATGTATTTATTTATTTTCATTCTACTTGAATGATGAGGGTCAGAGTAGAGTCAGGGACTTTCTGCAGAAAGCTGTAAAGAGAGAAAGAAAATGTCACAATAATGCTAGTAGTGGTCAACTAGATATTTTGGGCATGTCTTTGGAATTTATTTATTTATTTGCCATTTGTTAATTGGGATGGTCTAGCTGGGCAGAGGCTCTTTTTCAGCAAAGACCCAAGAAGAAAAGCTCCATTACGACAGTGAATTTTTTTTTACAAACAATTAAGTAGTTAAACATATAATTTTATATATATATATATATATATATATAATAAGTATAAGAATTATAATAATTAGAATCAAAATAATATAACGTGCACAAAATCCAAATTATGACTTTTGTAAACTTTCACAAACAAATTTTCATATCTTGAAAACTGTGCAGTCTAGACACATATATTGTTAGAACATTTTTGTTAACCAGACATAAGCTTTCACATGGCCACAAGAAAGTCCTCTATAAGAACCGGATCACCAACAGGATGCATACTGTCAAAGTGGGTGACTTCACCTCTAGCAAAGGACTAGTCTCTAGTGGTGTACCACAGGGTTCTGTGCTGGGCCCCTTACTATTCGGAATTTATTTCCCAGAAGCCCAGTAAACTTGGAGGGCCTGTGGCTGATCAAGATCACTGATGATTGCAAATTGGGAGCAACCATTGAGACCCCCAATGATGTTAATATACTGCAGACAGGTTAACGCAGACAAATGATTGGTGCCAAAGCCACAGATTAAAGCTAAATGCAAAAAATGCAGTATTATTCCCTTTGGGAAAGCTGGCATCCCTGCTAATTACATTGTAGACAGCATCCCATCAAGTGTAGACCCAGTGGTACATGATCTGGGTATTCAGGTTGATAGCAATCTGAACTTTGACAACCACATATCCACAATAGTAAGGAAATCCTTCTATGTGGCACACCTTATAAGTAAAGGCATCCATCTTGATCTAAGGATGTTACAATTCCATTATACTCAGCCCTCATCAGACCAGTAATTGAATACAATGCTCCCTTTCACATGTAGCTCACCATACACCTGCAACAAGCCTTACACAAAAAGACTGAAGGCCCTGTCACTGTATTCTGTCTCCTACAGGTTGCGAAGGGGTGACCTGTGCCTGGCTTACAGGGTAGTCTCTAACCCAGCCCTGATGCAACACATTCATAAATCAATCTGCAGATGGGTCATTCACTCCAGGGATCTTAACCTGGCCTTTGACATGAACAGGCTATGTTGGAGAGGTAGACACATCTCCCAGAGACCGTCACTTCTCTGGAACAAGCTCCCAGTTCATGCACAACAGAGTCCCTCCCATGACCCTCTTCAAATGCATCCTAGATCAATGGATGGGTGATTGCAAATTCACTCCTGGGGTGGTGCCCATGTGCCTCCTGCACAGAGGAAGTCAGTCTATACTACCATTGACCCTTACCTGGTGAACTTCAATCATCTAACCACTGGCAACTGGGGCAACTCAGGATAAATATGGCTAGGCTTGTAAGGGCTCTAGGGCTGTTAGCCTAGTAACCTCCTATGAACCCATGCACCTGTTGAGATATTTAGAGATATGAAAACATATGCTTAATTGTATAATCAGCAAAACAAATAATACTGAATATCTCTCAAGATATGCAACTTAGTGTGCAAATATCAAAGACTGTTTTCTTCAACAACATCTAAGGTTTCACTTAATGTTGTGCATCAGTTTCTAAGCCTCTAATTTTTTGAGGTATTAAGTACATATGGCTTATTTTCATAATTACTAACAAACATATTTCCAGTACAGTGAGATATAAACCAGCAATGGCAGTGAATTGTTCTGTCTCCCACATTGGTGTTTCATATCATACACCTCAATAACACGAAGGCTTCTCAATTATGAAAATATGAAAATAAATTTAAAAATATGAATAATAAGTGCCAAACAAAAATTAATTTCTCTACTGCAGGACATCCTAGACTATCAGTCTTAGTGTCATTTTGTTCATAACTCCTTGGCCTTTCTACTACTACCTGTTATTAGCTGGTAAGTAACTTAATTAACTAAGCCAGGTCCAAAAAATGTTGCACTCCATCAGATAGTAGGGGTGTGAACTGGAAGTATACAAAGCAGACATTTTAGGCTTGAGTGAGCTAAAATAATTGGGGGAAAAACAAAAACCCCAAAATGTGGACAGCTTTTTTATAAGTTTAGAAAGTTGCCAGAACAACAGGATCTATTTTAGCATACATTTTCTGAAGGCTGGGAAGTCTGAAACTTAAATGTGTCATGAGTTAGAGAGTCTTCAGTGATTTGCCAGAAAACCACAAATTTTATAAGGAACAAACTAAAAGCATGAGAAAAAAATATGGACATTCTGCAAAAATCTGGACAGTTGAGATGTATGTGTAAAGGTGAAATAAAAGTTCATAGCCATCAGATGTGGTGGCTATAACTGTTGGATGACGGTTGGGGTTAGCTGGTTAAAAGTAACCCTCTTGTCATTTGCACAGTTTAAGGAGGTATGAAGACTGACAGAGAAGTAAGAAGGGAAGAGACAATCACTTGGAAAAATGGACTAAAAGGGCCATAGATTATTTGGAATAATATGATTGGTATACACAAGCAGTGGTAACTCATTGTACATAATGTATATAGTTACTGTCAGATAGGTCTACCATTTTTTATAGTAGGGAGGATGTTGAATTTTCTTAATAGATAAGGTCTAGTAACTTTATATTTTATTTTGTTAATAAACAGACTGTGATATATGTAACATAAATCATAATGCAAGAAACAAGATGGGCAAATTTTAATTTTATTCTTTACTTTTATGTTGTCAAAGTTTGGAGAATGTATAACTGAAATTGAGCCCATGGTGCAATGTGTAGTACCTTATGTGGCACTTTTTACCATAGTCAAAGAACGGTGCCGTAGGCAATGTGTAGTACCTTATGTGAGACTATTTTCCATACTCATAAAACGGTGCTGTAGGCAATTTGTAGTACCTTATGTGGCACTATTTACCATACTCAAAGAAAGGTGCTGTAGGCAATGTGTAGTACCTTATGTGGCACTATTTACCATACTCAAAGAACGGTGCTGTAGGCAATGTGTAATATCTTATGTGCCACTATTTAGCATTTTTTTTCTGCTGCGACAGAACATTTTTAGTGACTACCTTCAGGAATATTAACCATCAAATACTAATAATGATATGTCACACATGGACAACTGCACCCACAGATTCAAAAAACATGTTTATTTCATCATGGTTTGGTGTTTCCTACATTTTAACACCACTCTAGGACTATTTAGAGCTTTTTAGATATTTTTATATGCAATTTCTGACTCTGAACACATGGGGTCTGGCATCTTGAAATAATTCTGACTGTTTAGTCTGCCTCTAAGTATCCCAGAATGCATTGTTTGTCTCCAAAAAATTGCATCAGATCTGCCACATTTTCCCTAAAGCTTCTGTCAGTGCACTGATTTTACAGACATTCACTGCTGTGTTATAGTCACCTACTTTTGGTTAAAATTGTATCCTTTTTCAATAACTACTTCAAACACAAGCAGTGCAAATGCTACAGAACAGAACTGAAAAGTGAATTTTATTGCTCTTTCTTCTTAGAAATGCTAACTTGATTTCTTTTGTGAAGGCTGAAATCTAGTTCTTCAATGTATCTCCCCTCCCCCCTTCACACCTACCTTCCCTAGCTGTCAAAGAGCTAAGGGTAATTTGACCCATTATCTGCATGTGATTGACAGCTCACAGCAGGTGACCAGACTAATGTAGTGTTTTCTTGTCAGCCTTTCCTTCCTTACAGTGGGAGACTTTTTTGTTGTACTCCTCCTGTCAAATTTAGAACCAAGCTCCATAGCAGTGGGAATAATCACTGTTTTGCAAAGCATCAAACTCCCACTTATTTTTCCTTCCTGTTTGGTTAAATAGATAACAAATGATGCACTATAAACACAAAATATTTCACAGACTTGCATGACAGCACCCCACATGCTTTTTTTAAGTGGTAATTTAAGAAAATTATGGTATTGCATAAGTCTTTTAATCTGAAGTAGTGTTGTCGATTAATTGTGACAGACATCTGCATCTTATGTAAAAACATGCAATTAATGTCTGCGCATGCTCATTGCAAATTTATGCTCTTAGTTTTTGCAGCTGTTACTGTGCTTCTGCCTGTACTTTGTCACATATCAGTAGGGCTCTTCAGAAAAGTGAGACTATAGTTTGACATTTTTGCTAGGTTAAAAGTAGGGTTGCACCTTTTCAAATGCTCAAAGTGGGACATTTTGTGTAGAAATGTGAGATTATGTGGGGCAAAATATACCCAAGGCCAGTGCAAAGGACAGAACTTCACTTTTTTTTGGCAAAATAAAAGATTATTCTTGTAGTATTTCAGTGTTTATGCTATTTCATGTAACATTTAGGTATTTCAGATACAAAATAACTTGTTTTATTCAGCTATTAAAGAAAATTTAGGAAACTTTTTTGTCGTAAAATCTCAGGACATTTGCCTTTTTTTAGGTTTTTTTGGCAGGACACATCTGCCCAAAGAGGGACAGGTAGTAACCCTAGGTAAGAGTGGGCTGGGCAAGGCAGCTCTGACATCACGATGTGGGAGGTTCACTGGCTCTTCTATACAGCATGAAAATCAGGCAGGGATTACATCACTTTGGGGGAGGAAACATCCCGGTAGCTAGAGCAAGAGCTCTGGCAGATGTGATATCATCATTTCAGAGCTGGCTAGAGGTTTTTCAACTTGGTTTTCAAAGTGAAAGTAAAACAGTACAGAAAGGTAGGAAGCATAACAGGGAAAACAGTTGAGTGGATTAGTTTTTAAAGCTGCATGGGTGATTTTTTGAGGTTGTATTAATGAACAGGGACTAAAAGAGACAATAGGTTGAGCAATCTGCTTTAATATCCCGTTGTTGTCCTTTAAAGTCTGTAGGCTTTTTACTCTCTCTTTGCTATTATGCTTATATTTTTCCATTATTTTGTCACTGTGTTTTTAAACGTGTTTCTTTGTAGTATCAAACAGTTCTGCTGGAGGTGGGAAGGGTTATGTGCTTTTTGGAATTCAGATTTTATGATAATTAGACATCCAGAGTTTGAGTTGGATGTGCTTGCTTTTCAAGAGACTTTGTACCTATTTTCAATGTCTGCAGATTGAGAGGAATGATTTATGTTATGTTGAAAGCAGGTGTAAATAAGCCTTCTTTGCATCTTGATTTTATGTTTTCATTTATTTCTTGGGTACTGCAACATATTTATTTTTCATCTTTTTCTGCCTTGAATAAATACTATGTCCCTATTGGATTTGGCCTTCCTTGAACTCACTTTTATCCATGGAAGTACCTTCATTTTGGCGTGTATCTTTTGTTGTCTTTCTTTGTTGCCACTGTCAGTTTACCATCAACCCCTCCCAGCCATGTAGCCGATTCACTCCCCATCACCTGTGTGAGGATTAACATTGGAAAGACGTCATTCTGACAGCCATCAGTGCGGATTGTTTTTTTTTTGTATTTGCTCCCCTATCCTCCCCATGCACCTGGTGAGGAGCTGCAGAGAGGAATGCAGTGGGCTGCAGTGAAACTTTTCCTCTTACTTACACTAGGAGCATTTCCTCTCAATCAGTTCCACCCCTCCCCTTGAATCACTAGAGGTCTTTTTTCAGTCTTCATTGAGGCAACTGCACCCCTGATCTGCAGCCACAGTGCACACATCTCATTTCAAACCCTTGGGAGAGGTAAATAAGCCAGCCCTGTATTATTTTCTGCCCACACCTGGTCCTCCAGTGCAGGGGACACCAGTGGAACCCTGCTCACCTGAGTTTCAGTCAGGACTCCATCATCTAAACCACAGAGCCAGGCAATTTGGGCGTGAATCTTTGGCTGAAGCAAGGAGGGTTTAGTAGAATGTAGGTAAAGGGTTTTGTCAGGTAGTCAGTTGTGGGCAAGGAATTTAGCTCTGACTAGTTTATTAGTCTGTCTTACTTGCTGATTAGCTCTGGGTGTTGTTTTTTGTCACTTCTTGCTTTTATAGTTGTATATGCAAGTGAATGGGATCTCAGTGAGTAAGGTGGTGTGCCTGTCTC
>NC_056745.1:1563902096-1563907096 GCF_019279795.1 Protopterus annectens | reverse complement strand
TGTCTCTTTTTTGGTATGTGGAGCTTTTCTCCCCAGGCCTCCACTGAAAATGGACATATATCCAGTCAGACAATCCCAGTCAACAATGTAAAATAAATAAAATAAAGTAAATAAACTAAAATATATATATATATATATATATATATATATACATATATATAAACTATAGTATATAAAATGCACATAACAGGAAATAAAGCAGAATAGAAGAGGGCAGAAGAGAAGGGACAGGTAAAAAGGAGAAACAGGAGAGACAGAGACTAAGTAGGGCTATGGGAGATAAAACAAGGAAAGAGAGATGATATTAGTATGTTAGATGCATTAAATAAGGGGAGAAGGGGAGGAGGGAACGCAAAGGTTGTAAGAAATCAAGACTTTCAATTGAGAAGCCATATGGAATAGAACAGGAGAACTACACAACATGTGATATCCAAGTCATTCTTACACGGCAGAAGTTGAGTTGTGCCTCATAACAATTAACAAAAAAAAAGAAGAGGTGCAACTGACAATCCCCAAACCATGCAGCCTTGAAACTAGTAATTTTGGCCATTTCACAACATTGTAGATATGCTGCCAACTGTGCTTGACACAGAATGTGGTCTAACCTTGCCATTGCAGGACTTTCTGACAGTTCATTTCTTTATCTTCAGTGCCATGCTGTCTCTGTCAGTAATGATGGAATGTCTGTGAGGAGAACACTCCAAAATGTCTCAATACATAAGACAAGTTTCATTTTAAAGTAACTGTGCTTAAAAGTTGGCTTTTCCAGTTTTTATTCTTGCATGGTGTAATGCTGGTGAACGTCAGGCAAAATAATACAAACACAAGAAATTCCATGAATATCAAAGGAACTTTGGAATTAATATATTGGTTTGTGCCCATTTTAAGTTCTTGAGCCCTTTTATTTTTGCTACTGTTTTTTTGTACCATTGATAAACATGTTAATGGTGGAATGTTTGCATTTGGGAAGTTCAAGAAATCTTATTAAACTATGGACTGGCCTCATTTTTGTAGAGTGTTATTCAATAGTTGGTAAGACATATTGATAAGAAGTATACGTGCAAGATGAATTTCATGAACACATAAACAGCATGCATTTGAAAGAGTACTATTTTTGACAGCATGTTTCATTTTTATTTTTCAGTGATGCAGCATTGATGAGAAACAGATGGTAGATATGTTCTTACAGTAACAGACAACCATAAAATTAAAATTCCTACAACTTTTTCTGTCTTCCTTTTATTATTTTTATTCTAGTTTTTTTGTACTCCACTGATTTACAGCTGATGGTCTGTTAATGTATCAGAAGTTTAGGGAATGCCTTAGAACCTACAATCGGTATAATATACTATTAGTTATCAGGCAGTGCTACTCAGTATGTCTGTCTGTCTCTTACCTTTCTGAAAGTACAGAGTGCACAATTGGCCAATGGAATGGTTCCAGATGCCTAATATATTTATTTTACTTATGAGAATTTTTGTAGAATGCTGCACTGGTGTTTTGTGGAATACTTTGAATGCAAAATTACTTTAGCTAACCTTTGCTTTGCAATTTATTTTGGTACTGTACTTTATATCCTAAGTAAAAGGTTTGTAGCAGAATTTTGGCACATTAGTAGTCCTGAGTATACCACAGAACTCTAACATCATTGTCATGTATAACCGTTTAGAAACATGACTATTTAGGTTACACACGTTTGCATTTTCAGTGCAATGTTGTGCATCATTGCAGAGAGTGAGGTTACAGAATGTTCAGACAGTGGCAGTTCTAGGAATATTATAGCAATAAAGCCAATTTCAGTTATTCCAGTGCTCAAGTATTGCTATGTAGTTGACTGTTTTAAGCATTTTTGGTAGGGCTACATAATGTATGTTTTGTATAATATTTATTTTGGGCAGAACCTATAAATGCTTTGCAAAGGTCAACCCAAAACACCCCTAAACCTCAAGTTTGTTGGGGATCTGTGAGCTTCTGTGAACAGTCAACCACAACATTCTGTATACAAACTGGATAAACATTACCCAACTCAACTGGATGCACACTATAAATTGTGTACTTTGCCATGGATATTTATGACTGCTGAAGGAAAGAAACCATATACTTGCAGGGTAAGATCAGACTCCTTTTTGTGGGCACCCAGTCCTTAGCTCTATACCCAGTTTGTGGAGCCAATAACCTATTACAGGTGCTGGGAGTTAAATAAACCGTCTGAAGAGGGTATAAGCCACAGTCTAGTGAGTATAGAATTTTTAGATTCATACCACATTCTATAAATAGTATTAAAATCAATATTTTGCACTTAATTTGTAGTAATTTTAGTTTTTAAACAAGTGGCATTGTTTTGTACATATAATTTTTAATAACAATATTATTAATTCTATGAGGTTTGGTCAAGTTTTGTTTTGTATGGTATATAGCAGCGTAACTTTCATGTTAACATGAAACATCAGTAGTATTATGCTGGATTGGAACTAATGAATTCTGTTTGTAGTCTCATTTAAATAAACAAAAAAAGTTTTTTTAAATCAGTAAGTCTCAAGCTCCCCCCAACACCTCAAAATGTATCCATTTATACATGGTGTATTTCTTTTTTTCTGCACACCTCTTGCAACTATACATGCTAGAGCAAGTGGAATGTTATCTGTGGTACATTGGTCACAGACTCACGTTAACATTATATCAGATAGGAACACTTTGTAAGTGTGGAAGTAGCCTTTGTTCTGCATTGAACCTTCTTCTGCAGTGACATTGTAGGCAGGTTGAATTCCCTAAAATGCAGCATTTGGCTTGTTCTTAGAATACTTGCATATTTTTCTGCTCTCTTTGCATTATTTTTATACAGCTTCTAAAAACAATGTGCACCATTGAGTAAGACTTTTATTAAAGTATGTCTGGCTCACATTGCTACATGTAGAAGGCTGGACATGACTTTCCATCCTTTTAGCAAAAATCTGCCAAGTTGGGTGGATTTCCTGTGATACAAAGTTTGCAGAGCTTCCTACAACTGGTTCTTTACACAGGCAGGCAATGCATTTTTACTTCTGTTTTGTATTTTCTGTGCACATTGTCCATAAAACAATGAACTATAACGGATATTCAGTGGGACACTTTTTAAGCACAGCATTTTGTGTCATTCCATGTCATTACATTTGTCTGTTGCATGCCATCTTTGACATACACATAACACAAGGGAAATAACTGCATGCCGATTTTATGTCAGGAGGGAGTAAATAACGAAATTACACGTTTTTTTTTTTAAATAAAAAATGTGACATCTCTAAAACTTAGGGTCAGTTGAGAGGTATGATGTGCATTATGTTCTTATTGCATGACTATTCAGCTTTTGTTTGAAAATGATAGAATCTGCTGACTTTACAGTACTAGCACAATATCTCTTACTGTACTCCTGTATTGATTTAGCAAACTACTGCAGGGCATTGCTGACTTTTATTATAATGCCATTTTAGGGTCAATGTTTGGAAACATTTCTTGTTTTCCATGGAAGTGACAAAGTGTAAGTTTTTGGAGTTCTGGATAGCTGCAAATGTGTAGGACACATAAAATGAACTTGACCAAATGACATTTTTTTGAAGCTGGAATTAACTGCTATTATCTTCACAATCCACGGTGGTGCAGCGGTAGCGTTGTTGCCTCACAGCAAGAGGTTCTCCCGTTCGATTCTCGGTTGGAGTGCAGGGAGTGCCTTCTGTGTGGAGTCTGCATGTCCTCCCCGTGGTTGTGTGGGCGTTCGAAAGACATGCGTAAATGGGTGTGCCTTCGTTGAAGGTTGGACATTGAGCTGGCACCTCGGCGTTCATGAAAATCTACTGCCAATCATTAGCGGACCAGAGTTTTGCTGTGGCGACCCCTAACCGGGAAAAGCCAAAAGACCAACAACAACATCTTCACAAATGTTTGTAGTGGTAAACATTCCCTGGCTTGTGCGTATATGTATTGTATCCCTTAGCTATGCCTTTCCCCTTAGTTGGAGAACCTGAAACAGTTATACATCCACTAGGCTGGTGAAGTTTTACAATATGCAAGCAAAGTATTTTAGGGGAATGTTGGTATAGCTCAACACTCTCTTGCAGAAATACAGAAGTGACTACAAAGCATCTAAAATACAAAAAACAAACACAAATACTTAATTTCGAATCTGCAGCTTTACAACATGTCTTACTGACATTGTATCAAACTTAGAGAAAGTTCTCGTAGACTTCAATGTAGTGAGTGACTCTTAGATGCAAGCATGTGAGACCAATACTTTTCAAACAATGTGAGACAAAGCAAAGCCCACAAGATGACAAACACTGTTCGCAAAGTCTACTGACTCTGTAAAATGAGTTATGGTTTGGCTCTCGATGATAAAGTGAACATGTTCCTCATCATTTAGGAATTTAAAAGAACATTTTTGTTTCCTCTTTTACAATTTGGAACTTGCCTAATTTCCAACAGTGAAAGCCATTTGGTTATGAAATTCACAATTTTTCCAGTTTTTGTTTTCTTTTTCATTTTATTTTCTCACACTATTTTGATAAGCAGGAGTAGAAAGACAAGTCTGCACCTAATGTAATTTCTGCACAGATGGCAATCTTTTATTGCTTCCTCTTTTCGATTCAAATATATTGCATGTCGTGCACTTTCACAACTATACTGACAATGTTTCCAGTTTTCCACATTTACTTTCACTAAAATATCTACAATGCATTTACATAGTTCCATTCCATATGATGATGCTTTCTTGTGATCCATCTTGAATGTCAATTTTATTTCAGCAGTACAGAAAACATTACACTCCCATTGTAAGAATTCCAGCTGCACTGTGCCAAGGATTGGGGATTAAAGGACTGAGTAATGAGACACCATGAATTGCATTGTCTCAGGCCCATTCAATAGTCATTATTCTCCCTTTTAATATACTTTTTGTGCATGGATTTTCGAACTAGGGTTATAACCCATTTAAGTTTAGACAGAAATATCACAGTTTGTAAACACACTGC
>NC_056745.1:1563857096-1563897096 GCF_019279795.1 Protopterus annectens | reverse complement strand
AAGTGGCTATCAGCAGAGTATTAATAAAAAAAATGAGGTCTGTGTTTCCAGTTAGAAGAAGGGTACATCAGGAATGTCCTCATTTTTGAAAGTGAGAGCAGAAAAAAGAATCCGTAGATATGTTTGGGATGTTAAGTGATTTTCAGCTTAGAGAAATTAACACATAAATCAAATTTGAAATATAAAGAGCAAAGTGAAATGTTTTATTGCAGGTAGGGAAAATTCTGTGATTATATAGTACGTATGAAAATGTTATGTATTCTTTACTTAAAATAGATTTGAGCTGAACTGATATGAAATGGAAACGCTTTGCATGTGATATAAAGGATATAGAAAAGTAAGTTGTCACATGTTAGCACCGATGAACTATGAGTGGGGACTTACAGAAGTGCAGAATTTTGCTTTCCCTTTCTTTTCAAGTTTCTGCATAAATGTTTGAGTTTTTTTTGTTTATCTTTATATTTATTTATTTTTCTGTATATAAGTATTTAAATATTCTTTATGTACGCACATAATTCCTGTGAAATTTAAACAAAATAACCATATTTTTATTTCTATAAATATCAAGTGATTATTAGCATCTACAATTAACTCAGGCAGCTGAAGCCTCAGTTTAACATTTCATTAGAAGGATAATACTTTACGAATCTAGCACTAGCTTGTGTGATACTGTACTGTCAAAGATCTCTATAGTCTGAGTATAGCAACATCTGTTTTTTATATTTGCATGCCGGTAGTCTGAAAAATCAAGTCCAGTAGCTTTAAAAAAAAGTAACACATGAGCCATTCATCCTTTCACTAAACTAGTCAGTTCACTTTATGGATAAACCTAGAGCCTGGTTCGTTTATAACGTGGTGTGTTTTTATTCACATTTGCCTTTGCAAGCATGAGCAGACGAATGGTCCATGTCAGTCTGAGAACATATTTCTTTTATTACTTACTTTGAAAAACATTTAACACAAAAAGGGTACCACAACTCATTATCCTGCTATTAGGTCATTGTTATGTAACTCAAGCCAGAGAACTTTCACAAGTTCAGAGCACATAGGGCAGGGTATACGTCTATGTGAGCACTCACTTAGTATCACTTACAAACAGAAAAAGAAAACAGCATGACACAGGTGACTTTATGACTGTTACTTAAATCTCTTTATACTCTGATTCAATGAGATACCCCAAGAGCCTACACAATAGGAACTTTTGGAATGGCTATTTGAAAACCAAGCTTTATGAAGTCCAACTTGTTTCTGGGTCTTTTTCTTAATGGCCTTTTGGAAAACACTGGAACATATGACCACATCCTCAGGCCGGACAGCATCTCATCTTTGCTCATTTTGGCACTAGCACATTTTTGCTTTTATATATGTCATTTGAGCAATTATGTGTAGTGCCAATATGGGAAAAGACAGAATGGCAACGACTTTCCAGAAACTGGGTGCTACAATAACTGGGGACACAACTTTAGAAGGTGATATTGTTGTGAAACTGTAGAAAGACATTTTGGAAATTCTGTCTCTGATTAAGAAAGGGCAGCTAACTACCACTATGTGTTATATGGCAGTTAAAGGTTTGCTGTTTTCAGTATACTACCTCTGCATTTTATCGTCCAGCTGACAATATAAAATAGATGTTTAATTACCTAAATAGTAGAAACTGAAGTAGCGAAATAATTAGGATTGCTGAAGAGACTGTTTACAAATGCAGAATTACTACTTATCCGGTAAATTCTCTTTCACTTAGATATGGAATTGAATGGTTCTGACTTGTCACAAACAACAGGATTTCCTGCAAAATGAATGTCTAAACTTGGAGCTACTCTGCTGAACCTGGAACAGAAGGTAAAGATGTGATGCAGTCTGTTAACCTTTAGTCACTCCAGTGTATTCCTGTAAAAAGTAACTGAAGTCAAACGATCCGTGACAAGAGCAATAGCAGAAATTGTGAGATGAGGGAGAGGAAGAGTGAAGGTGGTGCACAGAGAAATATGTTGCTGGCAACTGGCTCTGCTGTAGTAATTCTGACAAATATCTAAGGTTCAGCTTATTAGATGTAGACATTCTAACCCTAGAAGGCAAATCTCAAGTAACCCAATTTTTTAAAACTTCTGTTTCTCCTAATCTGTGGGCTATGCTCAATTTCTTAATACTTTTTAAGGCTGAGGTTCATTCTACACTGTACATTTACTTAATCCCAGCAACATCCGAATGTCTTACTAAAGAAAAAACTGCTTATTCCAAATGCCTAAGTAATGTTGAAATACATGAGAAAATAGCCAGTTCTACATGCAATGCATGCTAAATAATATCATTGTGAACGCCTTTAACAATCTAAGCAAAGCATTTGTATAATAATCATGCTTGTAACATTTTGTATCTTTTTCTGAACCTTTGTGAGTCATTGCAATCTTTCTCAACAAGGATACCACAGACAAATAAGCATAAATGAGTGGTTCTGTAATCTTTCTCCACATCTCCTACATTTTAAAACATTTTGGTATAGAAGCAGTGGATACTGTTGTTTTAATTGGGTCTACATGTGTTCAGGTAGTGTGATCTAAGCGGCAAAGTTAATAATTTGGCCCAGATTCCAAAATAGTTGCTCTCAGTCTAAGTCTGCCCTGACTCCAAAAGACAAAAAGTGACTTATATTGGTGTAAAGGCTATCTATAAACAGGCTTATTATGGGAAACAGATTCCAAAACACCTACTCTCAACGTAAATGGTCACTTATACTGACAGCAAGTCTTTACACGACCTTTTGTCTATTTTACAGAGACACTAAGTTACATGATTCTATTGACAACTGTCTTGAAATGACCCATCACATTTACTTTTGTAATTTTTTCAGTAAATCCATTCTTCATTTGGGAAGAGAGACTTACTGGTTAATAAAACAAGGAGTAGGCATTGAGAACATAAAATGTAAACAGATGTACCACTAAACTCCACCTTCCAATAAGATTCATTTTAAGCACTAGAAACATGGCAATATATACATATATATATATATATATATATATATATATATATATATATATGGGTCTATATGACTTGGTCGACAGTTCATATGATCGACTGCTTATTTGGTTGACAGTTCATTTGATCGACAAGCATTTTAGGTGGGGGGCTGTGCCCCCCACACCCCTCCTAACTATATATATCAACTCCAGGGTCACACAACATTGGGGAAGGGGGCAAATGCTTGTCGATCAAATGAACTGTCGACCAAATAAACAGTCGATCATATGAACTGTCGACCAAGTCATATAGACCCATATATATATATATATATATATATATATATATATATGTATGTATATATATATATATATATATATATATATATATATATATATATATATATATATATATATATATATATATACATATATATATATATATATATATATATATGTAGAGAGAGAGAAAGTACTTGGCCACTGCAACTAAATAACCAAACAAGCAAGTCAACACCACCCAAGTGGAGGTCTGCACTCCACCGACTAAGTATAACAAAACTCCAAGATTGTACTACAGTGGGGTAAAGGGCAAAGTTCACCATGCTGGCCAAGTGGTTACTTTCCCGGAGTAAAATTCCAGTGATCTGAGAGTTTGTGCAGGTTAAGTGTTCAGCAAAATCATTTTTAGAAGTTCGGTGAAGAAGTGGGTTTTCAATAATAACAGGTAGACTCCTCTCTCTCTCTCTCTCTCTCCCTCTGTGTATACATATATATATATATATATATATATATATATATATATATATATATATAAACGGATCAGCAGAAAAGCATACGTTTTGCAAGATTAGAGATGTAAAAAAATAAAGTGCAAAACTATACACATACTTGTGTCATAAAATTCACTATTTTAACACTGATTTGTTAAGCATGTATAACAGCACTTTTTAAATATACAGAATGCAGCACCTAGATGATGCCTCACTAATATGAATACTTTGGCAACCTTTTGCTACCCATTTATTGTACCTTTCCAAGTTAAGTGCTCTTCTTTTTATGATGCTTGCCTCTTGTACGTTACCAACTCACACTCATGCATATTTTAGTAGTCCTGGCTTTGCTTTGCTTTTTTCCTTTGCATGTAATTGATACTGTTCCATTGACTTTTCTTGTATACCCTCATTGCTAGGTTGAATAGTGAACTATTTTAGGCTGTCCACCTACAGAAAATGAAGCCACAGCTCTGGGAATCAAATGCCTACTAGATGAACCCCTGCCTGGAAAATATGCTGACACAAAGGTATTTGCTGCTCTGTGATGCATAGAGTGTCTTTTAAAAAAGTCTCTTGAGTTTAAAGATTGAAAAAGGAATTTTATACTAAAAACCAGACCAGTGGAGTCAAGGTTCAGTGCTGACACAACTTACACAACAGCAAGAGAAGGATACCAATTGTTCATAGTATTTTTTTAAACACCTTCATTGAATTGTCACTTGTGACATAGTCAACTTTGCACTTATACAAAAGTAATAACATTAACAAACATTGTACTTCACATATATTGCTATATATCATATAACTTACGCAGCATTACATAAATTATTCAATTCCTGCCCCCTTTTTTAAACAAGAAACATCTTTATTAAACCATCACTTACAACATAAGCAATCATACATTGCTCATTGTATTGCTGTTTTACCAGCTTGTGTAAAAGAAGCTTGAAATTTTCACCTACCACTTAAGTTTCAGATGTGCAGATTCACATCGTGTCTTAATTAGTCTGAGCAGCAAACTGGAGCTGGTGTCAGTCTGGTATGGATAATGAGGCAAACTCGACTCACCTATGAACTGCTAAAATGGAAAATACAAGTGGCATGCAGCTTAGACCAGAATATAGTTTCAGTTCTTATGTCATACTATATTTTATATGATCTTTAAGAAATGCCTTACACGAAAATTAGGCACAAGTTATTTTGATGATTTAGTCTATATTTTTCAGTGATGGCAATCCAGTTTGTTGCCATCTTAGATCTGAGATACCAGGACAACTCTTTTGTGTATGATATGAGTCCAACTTTATCACACATAACACACAGATCTCATAGATTGGACTGTTTGCAGCAGACCGATGACTGAACCCCAGATAACTGTTACAGACATTTCTGATTTTTCTTAATTAAGTATATTAAGTGAATCTTACGCTTAGGTAACACAAATGTATGTACTTTTTCACTCTAGTGTACCTTTATACCTTTTAATATGCAGTTCAAGGTGCCTTAAGAAAGCTTTTAATAAATCAAGAACCATTGTTTTAAAAAACAAATCCAAGAACAGTGTCTGGTAGTAAAGAGGTAAAGCAGTAGGGTCCTTGAATATTGCATGAGGTACTATGTATCAAAGAACCTGTCAATCAGTAGTGCTGACCTCAGATACAAAGGCAGTCACATTCCCTATGAATGGGCTGAAAGGCATTGTGGGTAATGTTGGCTGTGACAGCAGTAGCAGCAGGACATACAGAATTTGGTTAGTGAAAAGAGTGGACATTAGCTCCGTGAAGTATTACTCCATATGTTTCAGTGTACTACAATTCCATGCTTCCTCCTTCATATTCTGAACAAAGGCAAGAACTTGTAAATTCACATTTGGCACAAGTGCTGATACATAGAAAATTTTTCGGACTGTAGGGAACTGAAAGTCAGAACTTATGTTAGCACTGACTGGGAGAAAGACAGAGAAATTAATTCAGGATGGAACACTAGCCTGTCACAGGACACAGACAATCACGCCCCCCTCCACACACACACACACACACGCACACACACACACACACACACACACACACACACACACACACACACACACACACACACACACACACGTATTTACTGACATATAGATAATGATTTTATCACTGTATACCTACCACTTCCCTTTACTCTCAGCTTTTACACTTTGAGTTCAACTTTTTGCAAACAATACCTAAATAGTTTTAAACTATATACGCATACAACTTTTTAAATTTGTTGTAAAATAGCTGACTTGCTGGAAGACCAGGTATAAGGCTACCTGGCTGTGCAAATTAACCACCCCCATGGATCAATAGAAATTACCATGTGTACAGGACTGTGTATGGTCTTGTTACAATCCCTTGTATACTATCATATAGCCCGACTATGAACAATGTTGTATTTCTATACCAAAGGTATCCTTAACAGACAAAAAGACAGACTGACCATCACTGATATGAATGTGAAATTGTGCACTTTTGCAGGTTTATCTACTAAAATATTACTGCTTGTGCACATTAAGATTAATTCCATTAAATAACCTGAATAATATTACCAACCAAAGTGGCATAGAATGAACAAAACCACAAAAATGACAACAATTCCACTAAAGCCAGTAAAAGAAACAGTCTGCAACACTGATGTAGATTAACTGAGTGCTTTCATTCATTTATTATATCCTAGAGCTCCATCAGAGATAAAAATACATAATCAAGCCTAACTTTTAAAAACAGTCATGGAATCACATGACCCAACCGACCCAGTCAAACCATTTGCAAACAGCTTGCAAAATTAAAGAAACATTGTATCTAACACCATATGTAACAGAATGAATTGTATACTCATGAAGTAAAGTTCTATAAAACAATGAATGCATCGTAGTTATATTACTCAATGTAATGTGCACTGTTTAGTTAGAAAAAAATCCTTCAGGACGAGGCAAAGTTACTTCAGCTTTTTGTGCTAACAGAAAGCATTTAATATTAGTAGAATCACTGAGCCCACGGAATTTGCCAGCCCCTAATGTTATTTGCCAACTGGATTCATGTCATTCTAGTTGGACAGTATAGTTCCCAACAAATTCATCCATGCTCACTGATTCCGGCACAAAAAAATGAAATTTTCTGAAATTCGGATATGTGAGGGAATGCTTAGCCAGAGCATTGCCAATGATCTTTATATTAGTGGCTAAACTGTGTTTGTACACTCTCCTAGCTAGCTTCCTCACAGTTTTTCCTACATAGAATCCAGAGCAAGAATCACAGGTAGCTAGGTAAACCACTCCCTGTGAATTACGGTTGTACCTGTCTCTAGCCCACAAGTGGAGATCCAGTGCCTTAATGTACATATTTGAACTGTTTGATATAAAATGGAACTGCTTACACTTTCCACACTTATAGGTGCCAAAAGAGTTCTGTACACCTGATGGTCTTGTCCACTGACCTTCCAAACAAAGATCTTATGCTTTGACTTCTTTTGTAAGTAAAAGAGGGACTCAGACCCAGAATCTTTGATAATTCCCCATTACCCAAAATCATCTTCCAATTTTCCTTTAACACATCTCAGATAAAGTACATGTCACTGGTAAGGGTAGTGGGAAAGCTTTATTGTATTTTGTAAGCAAATTGATGTTAATGGAAAATTTTCCTTATCAAAAATCAATTCCGGACTGAAGTTTTCTCAAAGTAGGTCTGTCTTTATTCAACCTAAGTGAATACAATTCGGCAGTGATATTATTGAGCTAATTCAAGTCGTAACTTTTTTGAATAAACAACTGATCCTCCTGTCTTCTCTCATCCTCTGCTAAGACAGTTTCTAAGAGGAATTAAAAACATCAATCCTCCAAGGAAACCATAACTGCCTACTTCAGACCTTAACTTCGTGTTGGAAAAACTAACACTGCCTCCCTTTGAACCAGCAGCATCTGCAGAACTACAGTTCCTCTCATGGAAGACTGCCTTCCTTCTGGCCATAACCTCAGCAAGAAGAGTATCTGAGTTACAGGCCCTCATGGCAGTACAGCCATTTCTTATTTTTCATCAAGACAGAGTCTCATTGAGAACCAATCCTTCATTTATGCCAAAGGTGGTATCTAGGGTCTCATTAAACCAAGCTATTCACCTGCCTACCTTCTTTCCAAATCCACAGAACAAAGGGGAAAAGCTTCTGCATACCCTGGACATACACAGACAGTTGCGCTACTACTTGGACAGAACTAAAATTACAGAAAACTGAGCAGTTGTTTGTAGCATATGCTGCCAGTGCACAAGGAAAAGCAAGTTCAAAGCAGACAATTTCCAAATGGATAGGGAATTGCATTCGTTTCTGTCACTCCTTTCATGGAAAAACTGTACCAGCTAACATTAGGCCTCATTCGACCAGAGCCACAGCCACCTCCACAGCCTTCTTAAGAGGGGTGGCTACCAAGGACATTTTAGAAGCTGCTACATGGAGCTCCATGCATACGTTTTCCAAGCATTATAACTTACCTTTATATTCCAGATCCAGAGCAGGCTTTGCTACGGCAGTCCTGCAGGGCATTTTAGCTACACCATCCTTTACATAGATCCACCACCCCCAGACTGGCTATGGTATTCTACCCATATGTGATGACTGCAGATGCATCCTTGAAGGACATAGTACAGTTTTGTACCTACCATAAATGTAGATGTCCGATAGGTATGCATCTGCAGTCAGGTTTACCCTCCCTCCTTCCCATCTGTGGTATTTCTTGGGTGCATTTCCCTCTCATAGCTAGCTGGGGTTATCTATTATGGTGTATTTGTTTTTTATATATGTATATATTTTTGTGCATGTTTGGAATTTATTGCTGTTCTCCAAATTTAGCCTTCCTTAGAGGGCACCTGGCATCTGGGGCAAGAAAAACTGAGGAAGATGGCATCGGCTGACGCTTTTATACCCCAGGCGCTCTGACGTCGGGGAAGGGGTGACATCAGCCGACGCCAGACCCAGACTTTGGAATCCGGCCGACTGAAGGGCTGCCTGAGGCAGGACAACCCATATGTGATGACTGCAGATGCATACCTATCGGACATCTACATTTATGGTAGGTACAAAACTGTACTTTTTGCAAGATTAGAGATGTAAAAAAATAAAGTGCAAAACTATACACATACTTGTATCATAAAATTCACTATTTTAACACTGATTTGTTAAGCATGTATAACAGCACTTTTTAAATATACAGAATGCAGCACCTAGATGATGCCTCACTAATATGAATACTTTGGCAACCTTTTGCTACCTATTTATTATACCTTTCCAAGTTAAGTGCTCTTCTTTTTATGATGCTTGCCTCTTGTATGTTACCAACTCACACTCATGCATATTTTAGTAGTGCTGGCTTTGCTTTGCTTTTTTCCTTTGCATGTAATTGATACTGTTCCATTGATTTTTCTTGTATACCCTCATTGCTAGGTTGAATAGTGAACTATTTTAGGCTGTCCACCTACAGAAAATGAAGCCACAGCTCTGGGAATCAAATGCCTACTAGACGAACCCCTGCCTGGAAAATATGCTGACACAAAGGTATTTGCTGCTCTGTGGTGCATAGAGTGTCTTTTAAAAAAGTCTCTTGAGTTTAAAGATTGAAAAAGGAATTTTATACTAAAAACCAGACCAGTGGAGTCAAGGTTCAGTGCTGACACAACTTACACAACAGCAAGAGAAGGATACCAATTACTCATAGTATTTTTTTAAACACCTTCATTGAATTGTCACTTGTGACATAGTCAGCTTTGCACTTATACAAAAGTAACAACATTAACAAATTGTACTTCACATATATTGCTATATATCATATAACTTACGCAGCATTACATAAATTATTCAATTCCTGCCCCCTTTTTTAAACAAGAAACATCTTTATTAAACCATCACTTACAACATAAGCAATCATAAATTGTTCATTGTATTGCTGTTTTACCAGCTTGTGTAAAAGAAGCTTGAAATTTTCACCTACCACTTAAGTTTCAGATGTGCAAATTCACATCGTGTCTTAATTAGTCTGAGCAGCAAACTGGAGCTGGTGTCAGTCTGGTATGGATAATGAGGCAAACTCGACTCACCTATGAGCTGCTAAAGTGGAAAATAAAAGTGGCATGCAGCTTAGACCAGAATATAGTTTCAGTTCTTATGTCATACTATATTTTATATGATCTGTAAGAAATGCCTTACACGAAAATTAGGCACAAGTTATTTTGATGATTTAGTCTATATTTTTCAGTGATGGCAATCCAGTTTGTTGCCATCTTAGATCTGAGATACCAGGACAACTCTTTTGTGTATGATATGAGTCCAACTTTATCACACGTAACACACAGATCTCATAGTTTGGACTGTTTGCAGCAGACCGATGACTGAACCCCAGATGACTGTTACAGACTTTGCTGATTTTTCTTAATTAAGTATATTAAGTGAATCTTACGCTTAGGTAACACAAATGTATGTACTTTTTCACTCTAGTGTACCTTTATACCTTTTAATATGCAGTTCAAGGTGCCTTAAGGAAGATTTTAATAAATCAAGAACCATTGTTTTAAAAAACAAATCCAAGAACAGTGTCTGGTAGTAAAGAGGTAAAGCAGTAGGGTCCTTGAATATTGCATGAGGTACTATGTATCAAAGAACCTGTCAATCAGTAGTGCTGACCTCAGATACAAAGGCAGTCACATTCCCTATGAATGGGCTGAAAGGCATTGTGGGTAATGTTGGCTGTGACAGCAGTAGCAGCAGGACATACAGAATTTGGTTAGTGAAAAGAGTGGAGATTAGCTCCGTGAAGTATTACTCCATATGTTTCAGTGTACTACAATTCCATGCTTCCTCCTTCATATTCTGAACAAAGGCAAGAACTTGTAAATTCACATTTGGCACAACTGCTGATACATAGAAAATTTTTCGGACTGTAGGGAACTGAAAGTCAGAACTTATGTTAGCACTGACTGGGAGAAAGACAGAGAAATTAATTCAGGATGGAACACTAGCTTGTCACAGGACACAGACAATCACGCCCCCCCTCCACACACACACACACACACACACACACACACACACACACACACACACACACACACACACACACACACACACACACACACACACACACACACACGAGTATTTACTGACATATAGATAATGATTTTATCACTGTATACCTACCACTTCCCTTTACTCTCAGCTTTTACACTTTGAGTTCAACTTTTTGCAAACAATACCTAAATAGTTTTAAACTATATACGCATACAACTTTTTAAATTTGTTGTAAAATTGCTGACTTGCTGGAAGACCAGGTATAAGGCTACCCGGCTGTGCAAATTAACCACCCCCATGGATCAATAGAAATTACCATGTGTACAGGACTGTGTATGGTCTTGTTACAATCCCTTGCATACTATCATATAGCCCGACTATGAACAATGTTGTATTTCTATACCAAAGGTATCCTTAACAGACAAAAAGACAGACTGACCATCACTGATATGAATGTGAAATTGTGCACTTTTGCAGGTTTATCTACTAAAATATTACTGCTTGTGCACATTAAAATTAATTCCATTAAATAACCCGAATGATATTACCAACCAAAGTGGCATAGAATGAACAAAACCACAAAAATGACAACAATTCCACTAAAGCCAGTAAAAGAAACAGTCTCCAACACTGATGTAGATTAACTGAGTGCTTTCATTCATTTATTATATCCTAGAGCTCCATCAGAGATAAAAATACATAATCAAGCCTAACTTTTAAAAACAGTCATGGAATCACATGACCCAACCGACCCAGTCAAACCATTTGCAAACAGCTTGCAAAATTAAAGAAACATTGTATCTAACACCATATGTAACAGAATGAATTGTATACTCATGAAGTAAAGTTCTATAAAACAATGAATGCATCGTAGTTATATTACTCAATGTAATGTGCACTGTTTAGTTAGAAAAAAATCCTTCAGGACGAGGCAAAGTTACTTCAGCTTTTTGTGCTAACAGAAAGCATTTAATGTTAGTAGAATCACTGAAGCCACGGAATTTGTCAGCCCCTAATGTTATTTGCCAACTGGATTCATGTCATTCTAGTTGGACAGTATAGTTCCCAACAAATTCATCCATGCTCACTGATTCCGGCACAAAAAAATGAAATTTTCTGAAATTCAGATATGTGAGGGAATGCTTAGCCAGAGCATTGCCAATGATCTTTATATTAGTGGCTAAACTGTGTTTGTACACTCTCCTAGCTAGCTTCCTCACAGTTTTTCCTACATAGAATCCAGAGCAAGAATCACAGGTAGCTAGGTAAACCACTCCCTGTGAATTACGGTTGTACCTGTCTCTAGCCCACAAGTGGAGATCCGGTGCCTTAATGTACATATTTGAACTGTTTGATATAAAATGGAACTGCTTATACTTTCCACACTTATAGGTGCCAAAAGAGTTCTGTACACCTGATGGTCTTGTCCACTGACCTTCCAAACAAAGATCTTATGCTTTGACTTCTTTTGTAAGTAAAAGAGGGACTCAGACCCAGAATCTTTGATAATTCCCCATTACCCAAAATCATCTTCCAATTTTCCTTTAACACATCTCAGATAAAGTACATGTCACTGGTAAGGGTAGTGGGAAAGCTTTATTGTATTTTGTAAGCAAATTGATGTTAATGGAAAATTTTCCTTATCAAAATCAATTCCGGACTGAAGTTTTCTCAAAGTAGGTCTGTCTTTATTCAACCTAAGTGAATACAATTCGGCAGTGATATTATTGAGCTAATTCAAGTCGTAACTTTTTTGAATAAACAAGTGTTTTTAAAAAAACTTTTTTTTCCCAACAAACATCTTTATTAAATTTTCACACATGACATAGGGAATCTTACATTTATACAAATGAAAAACAAACAACATAGCAGCACTTTAGTTGCAAACAGTATACATCACAGACATCACTGAAACAACTGCAGTTGCAAACATTATACATCACTTATAATCTATCCAGTCATTGTCAGTTAAGCATTATATGGCTCATTCAAATCCCGCCTCTTAAACCTCATTCCTGCTCTGCATATATTGTTCCCACAATTACCATTTTTTTCCTACATAGTTTGCTCCTTCCCTTTTCTAAAGATCCAAATTCCAGTTCTAGTAAAGTTGGTCTAGACTGTGATTTCCATTTTCTAGTAATTGCTTTTTGGCAGCCACCATAATTAGAATCAGCAAGGCTTTATTATGTCTAGGCAGTTCCAATTTTGTATCATAACTAAAAAAAAAAAAATCATCTCCCAAGTCAATCCAATTTGCACACCCAGCATCTCTGACAGAACAATCTGCGGGGAATCCCTAAAGTTTGCCAGCTCATTACACTCACCAAAAATATGTTCCCAGCCACCTCTTTCTTGCCCATCACACCTCCAACACTTGTTATCCATCTAAGGAAAAATTCCTTGGAGTCTACTTGAGGTATAGAAATACCTGTATAAACACTTCCGGGCAAAGATCCTAAATCTTCTAGACTTTGTTGCATATTTGGGAGATATACATATATCCTTCCATTGTCTCTTTGTGAATTGCTTATCCAATCTCTGCTCCCAATCCTTTCTAAGCTCTTATGCAGTATTTTATATGCTTTAGTAATTATTCCTTTTTAATGGCAGTTTCTGTTTTATATTCTATTAAAAACTCTACCAGTGCTGGTTTTTCTTTCAGGACCCCCCTATTTCTTTTTCTTTGCCTATACTCTGATATCAATCCTTGATAGGGAAGGCAATCTCTATCCTGCAGTCCAGATACATTCTTGGCCTCTTCCTATTCTATTACCTTTCCCCTTCTAGTTATTTGCTCCCAATACCTTGGTCCCTTTGCCATTTTTCTCCAATAAACTCCAGTTCCCTCTTGCCTATTATCTGCATCCCTGACCACAGTCATCCCTATTGGCAAAATCTCTTTTCTCCATTCTTGTGTTGGTTTAATTCTTAGAATACTCCCTACTATTTTATGAATATAATACTCTGCATGATTTTTGTTGTTCTCCTTAAGAGTCTGCATCTAAAATCCCAGTCTCTCCTTATTTCTTGAGCTTCCTCTCTGTATCAACATCATACCTCTCAACCTGGAAACATCATAAATCTGGACAATGCCCATGAAAAATAGGTACAAATCTGTATGCTGATTAACATCTAATTTGTATACATAATTACATAACCCCACCCACTCCAATGGAATCGTGAGATACCAACTTTCAAATGCAAACTGAAGGACAACCAAAATATGGCACCAGAGTACCCCTGCAGCCATTCCAATGTCCCATTACCTGGCTATTTCGCCCCATTTACTATAATCACAATGTATGCATACTGCTTTACTTCTACAATGATTATTTGGATTTTATTTTTACATTCTACAGCACAACAATGCAGAAACACTAATAGACATCTGGTAAACAAAGCAACACTGTCTCACAATGAAAATAGGCTTGGCATTAAAACTTTAAAACCACAAACGATGCAGCACAATCCAAACTCACAAAAAGACCATAGGGCAAGAAAATCCACACCAGTAGCTTTAATGTCTCTGATGTCTCGGCTACAATAGCCTTCAAGAAGTACAATGTTACAAGATAATACATCTGCCTATATATACACCAGTTAATTAATCAATAAAACAATCATTCAGTTTCATTAAACATTTCCAATTCATTTATGCATTCAACCCACTAGGAAACATAGTATTATATTTTAAAATATAAATAGATTCTTTGACCAACAATTCATTTTTTAAAAATTCATCATCATCAGCATACACTTTTATTTTTTCTAAAATAGACACTTTAAGACCTTCTATGTTACCCCCATGTACTTGGCTAAACTGTATTGCTACAGAACTCTCCTGCTTGGCATTAAAACTTCTCTGCCATTGAAACTCACATTCATTGAAACAGCAGTGAAACCCACACCACATCCAAAGAAAATGCATCTGGCCAGTGGTGGATAAAGATTACCTTTGGGCTGTTTTCAAATTATTGGCCCCTTGCACACAAAACAATAAACATACATGTGTTCTTTTCTTTGATACACCTTCCTGACTTTATTAAATTATATTTCTTGTATAATACAACACTCTTGTTTTTAAATTATATTCCTTGTATAATACAACACACTTGTTAGACAGAGCGCATTTTAAATTTATTGTTTGAACATTTTTCCAGTAGGCTGTACTATAGGTAATGAAACAAAATGCATGAACCAATAATGACAAAACTGCCCAATTCAGAACATTTCCATCATAAAAGTCTGCTTCCACACCCACACTATAAATAGAATTTCAGTAGTGTAAGTCATAGGCATCTTGCACAGTGTCTCACACTTATTTTCAATTTCATTTCTTTTGAGGGGGGGCAAAAGGTCAAAAACCAGGGACACATTTTAAACATTGCTTGTATAGTTTTGTAAAGTTGCTAAAATAAAATGTTGTGTTACCACAATGTATTTCACTGGGAAGTTTTGAACCCAGGACCATGTGCACTACAGTCAGAACAACATACCACTATGCCACATTAGCAGCTTATTGAAAAATAGGAAGACTGAAACTTAATGGCTATCATTTAGTGAATTCATTTCTCACTTGTCACCATAGCTCTTAGCCTCTTAGCACAAAAAAACCTGGACAAAGCCAATAATGGGGGAATACAAATTCAGTTCTCACTTCTCAGTATAGCTCTCAACCTCTTAGCACAAAAAACCTGGACAAATAAAGCCAATAATGGGGGAATACAAATTCAGTTCTGACTTCTTACCATAGCTCTCAACTCTTAGCACAAAAAACCTGGATGAAGCTCACAAGTGGTAGTGGCTAGGGACTTACCAGGGGCACATTTTAAACATTGCTTGTATAATTTTGTAAATTTGCTAGAATAAAATGTTGTGTTGCCACCATGCATTTCAGTAGCAAGTCTTGAACCCAGGAGACTATGCACTACAATCAGAGCAACATACTACTATGCCAATTCAGCGGCCTGCTGAAAAATAGGAAGACTGAAACTTAATGGCTATCATTTAGTGAATTAATTTCTCACTTCTCACCACAGCTCTCAACCTCTTAGCACAAAAAACCTGAGCAAAGCTCACAAGTGGTGGTGGCTAGGGACTTTAGGCTCTTTTTACCCCGTACCCAATTTACAGGGTTTGAGCCTGAGTACCTCTAGTCACCAGGTGTATTAACTGGGGGGCATTTACACACACACACACACACAGAGTCCCGCAATTTAGATTCACCCAGCTGTCAACCACATATCTTTGAGATATGAGAGGAAACCAAAGTTCCAAGAAAAATTTCACATGAGCCCAAGGAAGACATTCAGGCTGCACAGAAAGCAGTCCAGATGATAATGGAACTGGAGAACCTAGTGCTGTGAGGTGACAATGCTAGACATTGTGCTATTCTATTGCCCTGGAAAACCATATTCATATACATATAATGACACTAGAGAAGCTAATACACATTGTAGTATTACAGAAAAGAGGCAAATCAAGGAATAACGTAATAAAGAAGAAAGAATGAAATGACAGATGACACAAAAGTGCAGCCTCTAAGCACAACTGAGTCAGGACTCAGGAGCTAAAAGCCACAGTATAGATATTGCAGGAATCAGTGTCCACACAGGGAACAGTGTCTTATTTAAGAAAATGCAAACATGCAGAAATGGTTTGCAAAAATATGCAATTCTAAGAATACACATGAGAGCAAACTACAATGAAAACAGGTATGACAGACAGAAATGAGTAAGACAAATTATGACAGCATATTAGAAGAATAATATGCTACTTCTATCCAAAGAAAATCATGGGACAGTAAAGAAGGGTTCTTTTTATGCATTTGCAACAAGTGATAATTACATTGTAACAAGATCAGAAACCAAGATACAAGTGTTGATATGCATAGGAACATCCATACATATAAGGCAAGCAATGCTTACTCCTGAGATCACATATGATAGCAGACACTTTGTATGCAGTTCACTAAGTCACTCCAAATAAAACAACAGAATTAGAAGTAAATTGAAAAGTGGCAGCACCTTGCTTTTCAGTGCTACAAAGAAAATAAACTAACATATGAGTTACCACACAATCAAATGGAGAGCACTGTTGCTTGTTATTGATGACTGATACTCAAGGCATCATCACCAAAAGATCTTCAGCATGGTTGTTAGATCTGGAGAAGATCAAAAAGGTGAAAGCTGCTTATTCCTTACTATCTCCCTCTTCTTTGAGTTTGTACAGTCTTGTAGTTGGTATTTGTGCATATATACGAGAGGGAGAGAGAGAGAGAGAAAACACACACACACGTACACATGCACACACGCACACACACACACTTACTTCAGGTTCCTTACTTCTCCCCGACGATAACTGTTTGCAGCCTTCCCTTGCAGCAGCCGAGCGATAATATTCCACATTCCCTTGCATTGCAGCAACTAAATCCCATGATCATCCAGGCACAAGCCATAAACAAACAAGCCATTCCCACTCGCAAAGCATTTGATTTGAGCCTATGTGCATCAGAGCTGATGGAAATGAAGGGGTGCCACTTGGGAATTGTGGCACCCCATTTATGGACCCCAAAACTCGGTAAAAGCAGAATAATTCAGGACAGTTGGGAGGTATGATCAGCATCATTCCTCTCTACTTTGAATTATAGTTTTCTGCTTGTGTTATGTACAAGAGCCTTAACTGTGTTGCTCTAAAATATCCCCTCAAATTGGGTAATCCTAGTCCACCTTGTTCTTTGGAAGAATCAGCTTATCCCACTTGACCCTTGCTGTCTTCCCTTCCCAGATAAAATCCTTCAACTCTTTTTTTAATTGCTATCCACAGCTTCTCCTCTGATTGATAAAAATATGCCTGACCTCTGTATAAGGCTAAAGGGAATAAAAACATTTTAATTGCTTGTATCTTAGTATCCATACCCATAAAACAAAGCTTCCAGTTACTCTGTTTTTGTATCATCTTCTGTTTAGTCTCTCTTTCCACATATCCTTAGCTGCCACAACAGAGTAATTTCCAATCCATACTCCTAAATACTTCATTTTATCATGTCCCCATAAATATGGATATTGTTGGACCAATTAGTGCGTGGGTACATAATTTACCCCATTGCCTTTGTTTTAGCTTCATTAATTTTGTATCCCGAGAAGATTTGAAACTGTCTTAAAATGTTCCACAACACTGTAATGTCTCTTTCTGGTTTTGTCAGGTATAAAATAATATCATCTGCAAATAGAGCCAGCTTTTCCTGACTACCATACCAATTATATCCTTGAATTTCTGAATCCTTTATTTTCTTTGCCAATGTTTCTAAATATAATGCAAACAAAAAGGGGAAAGCAGATCCTTTACTCAAGCAGAAATTATCAGAGAGGAACCCACCCACCTTAATTTGTACCTCAGATCCAAAAAAATAACAACTTCTTCAAAGATTATGTCGTCACTAGTTGTTGTTGTGTCTTTCGGCTTTTCCCGGTTAGGGGTCGCCACAGCGGAACTCCGGTCCACTAATGATTGGCAGTAGATTTTTACGTGCCGAGTTGCCAGCACTGATGCACAACCTTCAATGAAGGTACGCCCATTCACACATGTCTCCACACAGAAGACTCTCTAGGTGAGAATCGAACAGGACAACGTCTTACTGTGAGGTGACAAGGCTACCGCAGCACCACCACCATTGAGTCTTATTAATTGTTCTTTTACAACACCTTTCTTCATATGATAGGGATGTAAACTTCTTTTATGCAGATATTGATTTATAAAAGTATCTTTTCTAAAGAGTTTATTCACAAACTCAGTAGTGCTTGCTTCTAATGATAACATGATGTACAAGTAGTTGATAGTCTTCCTGTAGCCGCTCAATGTCTAATTCAAAAAAGGAGTGCTGCAGTTGATGAAATCATACAGTTCCTTCAATTCTTTCTCTTAGTGCCTTTCCAAACCAGGATGAGGTCATCAATGAATCTTCTATAAATAGATACTTTCTCAAACAAGATGTGGGATTTCAGGTACACCTGTTCCCACCATGCCATAACCAGGTTCGCAAATAATGGGACCACTCTTGAACCCATGGCTACTCCCATGATTTATTTATAGTAGTTGCCCTGGAACACAAAGAAGTTGGTCTCTAGTACAACCTCTAATAATATACAAATGGTGTAATTCACACTGTTTCCAAAATCCGAATATTGGTGAGTTAACATCTCACAAATTCACTGCCTTTATGCTGCTGCATGCAAGTGTACAAGGATACTATGCCAAAGGAAACAAGGACATAGTCCTCATCTTGGATTTCACTTGATACCGCGGTGGTGGTGCTGCGGTAGCATTGTCGCCTCACAGTAAGACGCTGTCTGGTTAGATTCTCAGCTAGAGCGTCTTCTGTGTGGAGACATGCGTGAATGGGCGTACCTTCATTGAAGGTTGTGCGTCAGGCCTGGCAAGCCGGTACGTAAAAATCAACTGCCAATCATTAGCGGACCGGAGTTCCGCTGTGGTGACCCCTAACCGGGAAAAGCCAAAAGACACAAACTTCAAGTAAGTGCCAAGAATTTTAAGTAGAATTCAGACCTTTGAATATCCAGATTGGTCCAAACAAAAATGGCAGTGGCTTCTATTTTATAGTGATCAGCAGTGACCACTGGCCTAAAGGTAGGAAGGACCTTATCATTATGAATTTTCAGAATACTGAAAAACCTAGCCATCTTGGGCTGATCAATCCTCAAAAATGTATAAACATCGTTGTAAAGGTTACCTTGGCACCAAAAGTCAAACAAGGTGTTGTCAATATTTGTGTAACTTTTGTTGATATTTTCCACTGTGATTTCCTCATAGTTCCCTTCATCTGCTAGAAGGTTGTTCATGGCCACAACTATAACCCCATCCACTCTCATCACACATATTTCTTTATCTGTGGACAGTTCTCTTAAAGCTTGTTTTTCATATGAAGACAAATTGCACACTCTAGATTTTTTACCCAATTTCTTTCTCAGGTCCTCCTCACATATATCTTGAATGATGTTATGAAGAGAGGGATTGTTAGTACTTGCCTTAGTAAAAGTTTTTGGTTTCTTGCTGAATTGGGGAAAAAATGCAAATGTATTTATCTAGTGCTATTTCAGCATGACCTGTTGTCTGAACTGGCACGCAACAAACCTGAGCACAACAAATTATGTTTTCCTTGGGGACTTTCTTCCCATCCCCCATGTTTGTTGTTCTTTTTTTTTTTTGCTCCAACCTAGAGTTGTGGTGTGCCTGGGGATCTGCACAAAGTGCTAGATGAGCTAGCTATGGCTGTGAGGTCAGGGTCATGTGGTCATTGCTGAAGGACTAAAAGAGTTTGTCTTCTTAGTATTCACCAAAGAAAGGAGGGAATTGTGCTGGGATGGGAAAAGACAGACAAAGGTGAGAAACGGAGTGAGAAAGCAGAAAAGAGCTAAGTTTCAAAAAAAAAAAAAAAAAAACAGGACCCAGAAGGGATACTGAATACAAATTCTTAGGAATGTGACAAATTACCTTTTAGAAACACTCACAAATTCTTAATAGATCTGTGGCCAGCAGGGAAGCACCAGATAACTAAGAAAACAGTTTCAATTGTCTCCTTGTTCAAAGAAGGAAAGCAGACCAGTCCAGGTAACTACAGGCCAGTTTGGCTTATGTCAGTGTCAGAAAATATAAAGATGATCTTGAAATAAAAGCTTAATGCCTTTATAAATGATCACCACAACAAAACAGTGTGGCCTTGTTGGCAAGAAGAGCTGCCAGTCAGGACTCCTTATTTCAATGACTGGGTAACAGCAGAACTGGACGAGAGCATGCCCATGGTCTTTATTTCGGCTAGCATTAGAATACGTGCTACACAGCAGGCTGAAAGGGCTAAGAGTAGAATAAGACACTAATAAACTGGGTGGGTGTATGGTGTAAAGAAAAAAACTTGAAGAGGTTGATGATTAAGGATAAGTTGTCAAAAGTGGGAGGAGTGACCACTGTAAGAGTCAGTACTGGGGCCCTAAATCTCTTGCTTCCACACTGTTCTCTCTGACTCGGTACTATTGTATAGTCCTTCTGTGTTTTCCAGTGTCCTCTCTTGGTTGACTTAGAATGACAGTACCAAGAATTAGTACTTTCTCACTAATTTATTTTGGCTACATCCAAGCTTACAAGTTTTGGGTGACCTTTTATTACTTGTATGCTCTGAGTGACCAAATTAATTCCTTTTGTAAAGCCCACTAAAGGTCTTTGATACTGGCATCCATCTTTAGTTACTGTGTTTCAGCTGTAAGTGTCAAATTTCCACTCATATGATTTATGTCTGCAGTTCTAATTTGTGAATACTAACTCTGAGTGATAGAGTTGCTGCCATGAGCCATATAATAATTTTCATATTTCTACAAAGTTCAAAAGAAAATACCATGAGATTTCAAAGAAAGTCAATATGTGTTCAATAGAGATTGCAAAGTCAGGTGTAAATGCAGAGTAGAAGAACTGCTTCAGTCTTGTTTTCTTTGTGCATGATATCTTATGGAAAGGTATATAGGAAGGAAATGCACTCTGTGAGAAAAAGCTTACGATCTACATGTAGCTGTCCCATAAATGAGCCTGATTCTTCATAACCAGTGAAAGAGCTTTTCTTGTTATAGGACTGGATGGATCCTTCTCTAACACTTGTGCATACATACTGCATTCTAATAAGACTTAACAAAGTTGGAATAACAGAAAACTCTCAGGTCTCCCTAGTCCAGTCAACAACGTGTAAGTAAGTAAGGTAACTAACTAAATACATAGACAATACATAGATAAAAGATGTGTATCATTTCATGGTTTTCCATCCTGCTGTTTTTCACTCATTTAAGTTAATGTGTTTATGCTGGAAGCAGCATAAAACTGGGGTTGAGATACTGAACTGCAAAACTATCAGCAGCTGCTTCATATTGTGTAATCCAAAGCGATTTATGTTTGTTTAACACGCATACCTTGAAACACAGACATACATATTCCATGAGACTTAATAGACTAGTTTTAAAATATACATATTTATTTATTTGTCTGTCTCTCTGTTTGTTTAAGGGGTGGACACACTAAATACGTGGACACACTAAGTACAAGTGCCTCTTTTCAGAGGTGACCTAAGAATACTCAGTCACATAAGCAAAAACTAAGGGAAGCAAACCTAGGACTTCAGGATGAAGTCAATTATCAGCTCATACCCTTAATTTCCTGTGCTGGACTGCCAGTTGCAAAATAGCTATACAAATAGACATGACCATGCTTTAACCTGCAGAAATGATATCCTGTTCAGAATGCTCCACCATCCCTCACTAATCTGCCTACTGTCTCCCCTAAAACTTTGATGTACCATAGCATTCATTACCTTAGCAGACTGTCCGATGTCCTTCAAGGATGCATCTGCAGTCATCACATATGGGTTGTCCTGCCTCAGGCAGCCCTTCGGTCGGCCGGATTCCAAAGTCTGGGTCTGGCCTCGGCTGATGTCGCACTTTCCCCGACATCAGAGCGTCTAGGGTATAAAAGCATCAGCCGATGCCATTTTCCTCAGTCTTTCTTGCCGCGTGGTGCCCGAAGCAGAAGCAGTTCGCAAGTGCCGGTCGGCCAGCTCCTGTGATTCAGCTACTGAAGACTTTGAAAAAGCTAAGTACCCCATTGGGGACTCTTTCTTGCCTCAGCCGATGTCAGATAAAGTTAATAATTGTTTAACTTGTGGTAAACAAATACCTCATAAGGATTTCCACTCTTACTGCCTCCCCTGCCTAGGCCCAGACCACGACGTCTCGGCCTGTTCAGCCTGTGCTTCCTTCAACCGACGAACTCTTAGACGTCGGTCGGAGTTTGCAGAGGAATTCTTTGGGGCTAGTTTTGCTTACAAGATGCCGTTGGAGACTCCGACTTCGCATTTAGTTAAGAAACGGAAGGACAAGGACCAACACACATGGGCCGCGGTTTCGGCTGAAACCACGGTCAGGCCTACTGCGAGTGTCTCGGCTGAAACCGAGTCCTTGGTACTTCTGATTACCAAAACCGCACAACCGACTACCTCGGCCCCGGAGGCTCCGGCCGAGTCGGTTATTGAATTACCTTCTGAAACTGGTGTCCAGGAACCTTCCAACACCATTCCGTTAGACAAGTCTACTCCTGCACGTGGTGTGGCCAGACCTCCTGCATCCATGTCCATTAAGGCTTTCTCTAGGGCTAAAGCTGCTGAACTTACTAAAGCTTTGCCTCCCAAGGTTACCTCTCAGAGACCTTCTACTGGCTCACAGATTCTTAGCTTAGCAGAGGATCTTATCTCCTTAATTAGAGGTTCTCAACCTCATCCGGACAGGGGCTCTCAACCACCTCCAGACAAAAGGCCCAGGGTTGAGCCCTCTGACCCCCACTCCTCAGATGAGTCCACTGATGGCTCTACTCTGTCAGACCACCAGGAGGAGGCTTATTCAGCCTACGAGGATTCTGATGCTGAAGAATCTATTCCCTCGGCCTCCCCTCCTGAAGAGTTTTCCTTTGGAGAGACATTACACTCTATGAGAGAACATTTTCAATGGCAGGGTCAGGAATTCTCTGATTCTAGAAAGAGATTAAGGACCTTTTACATTTACCTCAGCATAGGCCTTTAGCTATACCTCCTGTTTTGAATGTCATTGATGATGTGTACTCTGATGCTAGCACAGCCCCTGACTCTCTCCCTCCGGCTCCTGCCAAACCTGATAGGTACTACAGGGTCCCGGACTCACATCTACACCTGTACAAGGCCCACTCTGCTGATCCAGAAACTATTTCCCAGGGCCCAAAAGGGGTTGCAGCTGCCACTGCTAGAAATCCTCTACCCTCTGAAAGGGAGTCCAGAGCTTTAGAGAGATGGGGTAAGAAAGTGTATACTTCTGCAACTCTTTCCATGAGGGCATTAAATTGTCAATTTCATATGATACAGTACCAAGAGTATTTGTTAGATGAATTGCATAAGAAACTGTCTTCTTCTGAACCCCTTGATCGCAAATCCCTTCAGGATCTGGTACATAACTCCCAGCAGGTTAGTAACCATTTCTTGCAGTGTGGTTATGATGCATTGGAAGCTTCATGTAGATCAGCTATGACAGGTGCAGTCATACGTAGGCATGCCTGGCTGAAGGAACAATCTCTGCCAGACCATGTTAAAGCTAAGCTTTTGGATGCTCCTATGGAAAAGCAAAAATTATTTGGTTCCACGGTTCAAGAGGTCTTAAAGAAATTTGAAGGAAAGGCAAAATCTGTGCAAACAGTCAAAGACTTTCTGCAAGTCCAACCACCGAGATTCAGCAGAAATTGGCCTACTAAGAATTGGTCCTTTCCAGACTCAGACAGATCTCAGAGAGGCAGGAATAGGTGTGCCAGAGGTAGAGGGCAAGCTAGAGGCTCCTACAGAGGCCGTCAATGGCAGCCTCCCAACCAGAGAGGTAGTGCAGGAACTACAACTGCTACACCAGGACAGACTCAATGACTTTGTTTTGACTCACGACCAGGGCTCAATTAGAAGCACCTTTGGCGGAAAGCTTTTTATTTTCAAAAATTGGCACAGCATTACAAGGGACACATGGACACTGCAAATAATAGACAAAGGATACAGGTTCCATTTCCACACATTGCCAAAAAGAAAAGGCATGCCAGACCTGCCACCAAATCAGAGGGCAGAGGCTTTGAAACAAATTTCCAACTTAATACAAATGAAAGCTATAGAAAAGGTACCTCTTTCAGAACAAGGCCAAGGATTTTACTCCAGATTATTCCTTGTTCCAAGAAAAGAAAATCATTGGAGGCCTATTCTCGACTTGTCCGCACTGAACACTTACCTCATTGTGCCAAAATTCAAAATGCTGACTCTGCAGCAACTCCTTCCCATGCTGGGCAAGGGGTCTTGGCTGGTGACTCTAGACCTCAAGGAGGCATACCTGCATGTCCCTATCAGACAAAGTTGCAGAAGACACCTCAGATTTCTTGCAGGGTCAGAGCATTATCAATTCTCAGCATTGCCCTTTGGCTTATCTACTGCACCCAGAGTATTCACGAAATGCCTGGCATCAGTAATTGCACACTGCAGACTTCAGGGGATTCAAATTTACCCATATCTGGATGACTGCCTTATACAAGCGGACAGCAAGCAAACTTTGTTAAAGGACTTGGATTATGCCATCCACCTACTGCAGGCCTTGGGATATACAGTCAACACCCACAAATCAAGACTTGTTCCATCCCAAAGAATAACTTTTCTGGGTGTGGATCTAGGCACAACCACCCAAATGGCCTTTCTCACAGAAGAAAAACAAAAACAACTACCGGATTACTTCAAGAATCTGACAAGACAAACTCAGCTGACTGCAAGGAAAATCCTGCAGGCCCTGGGTTACATGGCATCTTGCATTCTTCTGATTCCACAAGCAAGGCTGCATATGAGAAAATTACAATGGTACCTAAGGAGTTTATGGACTCAGCACAGTCACAGCTTAGAAACTTTGATCCCACTCATTCCATGCCTCCAAATTTCAAGACTCTGCATTCCAACCTGAAAACCTTGCAGCTAACTGCCTGGAA
Source organism: Protopterus annectens (assembly GCF_019279795.1). NCBI lineage: Eukaryota > Metazoa > Chordata > Ceratodontiformes > Protopteridae > Protopterus > Protopterus annectens. The sequence continues at coordinate 1,563,871,721 of NC_056745.1, read as the reverse complement.
AATACCATGACTCCTCCTCAGGATAAGCTATCCCAGAGAGTGAAGGATATTATTATGGAAGCTCGACGGCCTTCCACAAGGAAGGCATATTCAGCAAAATGGAAAAGATTTCACACTTGGAACACAACAAAGGGCCTAGATGTGACAGTGATGAACATGGCACATATACTGGAATATTTGGCAGAATTGTTCCACAACAACCTGTCTTACTCTTCCATTAAGATACATGCCTCAGCTATTTCAGCAGAATACAATGTTAATCCACCCGTCTTCTCTCATCCTCTCCTGAGACAGTTTCTAAGAGGAATCAAAAACATCAATCCTCCAAGGAAACCACCTCTACCTACTTGGGACCTTAACTTCGTGTTGGAAAAACTAACACTTCCTCCCTTTGAACCAGCAGCATCTGCAGATCTACAGTTTCTGTCTTGGAAAACTGCCTTCCTTCTGGCCATAACCTCAGCAAGAAGAGTATCTGAGTTACAAGCTCTAATGGCAGTACAGCCATTTCTTATCTTTCATCAGGACAGAGTTTCATTGAGAACCAATCCTACATTTATGCCAAAGGTGGTATCCAGGGTATCTTTGAACCAAGCTATTCAATTGCCTACATTCTTCCCACAACCACAAAATAAAGGGGAGAAACTTCTGCACACCCTGGACATACACAGACAGTTGCGCTACTACTTGGACAGAACTAAAAGTTACAGAAAGACTGACCAGCTGTTTGTAGCATATGCTGCTGGGGCACAAGGAAAAGCAATTTCCAAACAGACAATTTCAAAACAGATAGGAAATTGCATTCGTTTTTGTTACTCCTCTCATGGAAAAACTGTGCCAGCTAACATTAGACCTCATTCCACGAGAGCCACAGCCACCACCACAGCCTTCTTAAGAGGGGTGGCTACCAAGGACATTTTAGAAGCTGCTACATGGAGCTCCGTGCATACTTTTGCCAAGCATTACAATTTACCTTTATACTCCAGATCCAGAGCAGGCTTTGCTATGGCAGTCCTGCAGGGTATCTTAACTACACCATCCTTTACTTAGTACCTCCACCCCCAGATTGGCTATGGTATTCTACCCATATGTGATGACTGCAGATGCATCCTTGAAGGACATAGTACAGTTTTGTACCTACCATAAATGTAGATGTCCGATAGGTATGCATCTGCAGTCAGGTTTACCCTCCCTCCTTCCCCTCTGTGGTATACTTCTTGGGTACTTACCCCTCTTATAGCTAGCTGGGGGGATCTATTATGGTGTATTGTTTTTATAGTACTGTGCATGTTTGGATTTGTTTTTGCAATGCATATCTCCAAATTGTAGCCTTCCTTAGAGGGCACCTGGCATCTGGAGCAAGACAAACTGAGGAAAATGGCGTCGGCTGATGCTTTTATACCCCAGACGCTCTGACGTCGGGGAAAGTGCGACATCAGCCAAGGCCAGACCCAGACTTTGGAATCCGGCCGACCGAAGGGCTGCCTGAGGCAGGACAACCCATATGTGATGACTGCAGATGCATACCTATCAGACATCTACATTTATGGTAGGTACAAAACTGTACTTTCCATATGACACTACAGTATTTAGTGGACATTTGTCCTTGGTATGTATCCTTACATGCAATGGAGTTTGCATTTGTTTTCTGGGTTAGAGCACTGATCTCCATGGACCTTTTTCAGACTCACTCGGGATCGGTGTCTGGTTAAGTGACTTGCTCAGAGTCACATAGGTACGCAATGTATGCTGAGGGAATCAAACCTTGTACCTCTGGACTGTGTCCCAGCAGTAAAACTATTACTATAGTACAACAACTTTGACTGTCACACACAGAGCTTACATCATGCTGATAAAATCAAAAGCCTTGATACGGAATGCATGCAGATAGCTAAAAAAAACCTGAGAATTGCAGTCACATTAATTACCAGAGCTTGTCGCCATGTCTCAGATGTCTGATTATAGTTACACATGTTTAAAATATGTACAGACTGTGATACAGTATTAAGCTTATGCATGGAAACCTGTGCAGTTGCAGTGTAGCACAATGTTAAGGCTGAACTGCAAACAAGCAAGGCAAGGTTTTCATTTCCTCAGTTTTTTCTTGCATACTCAACTCAAGGCAAGCCACTGAACTATAAAATGAATGCATGTACCTAATGGTTCTTAGACAGTTAAAAAAATCAATATAGTAATAAATAAATAGTTATAAGAAGATGCATGCACAATTATTTATTAAAGTTTCCCACGGCACAAAAAGTTTCAGAAGTAAGTAATACAGTATTTTATGCCTGATTGCATTTTCGTCTATGTTGTACATTTTGTATTAGGCACTGTAGATGTGCTCTGTTTTCTAATGTTTTCCTTATTCATCAGTTTGAACAAGTCTGAATGCTTATTTTTTAACGCAACAGAATATTAAGTAAAAATAAAATCTTGCAGAGTGCACTATTATGTTGTTTAGAGTCTAGCTGTTAGTTTGGGTGCAAGTCATGTGTATGACTATGCAATTACTTTTCTAAGACTCGCTTAATCCAAAGCACCACTGTTAAGGAGAGTCTGAGTGGAGAGCACTTAAGTGACAGTTGCTTCTAAATTTTTGGTGACCCTGCATATAATGTGGTCTATGGATAAAAAATGTCTGTGGCAAGCTCATCAAATATTACAGTCCCATCTCTGAATTAGAATAGGTGGTAATGAATGCCCATCAAAGGAAATTTCTCTACCCCTCAATGAGTAGACCTTATAACTTCATAGGTGGGTGCCTCCTTTGACTATCATTAAGTCAAGGCCACCCTAAAATACTCCTGCTTGTACCAATGCAGCAATTTATATCTATACATTTATAAATACAAAACAAGTTAAACAAACTAGGCTAAGAATAAAGCAAATATTTTTCATATTCATCATTGGTCTTCATAATAGTTACAATACTTATGATGATTAACCTCTAAAGCTAATTTTGCATAATACAAACTCTCTTTTTACTATTTATCTAACAATTGCTCTTTACTAAATTCTGTACTATGAGTGTTAATGCTGTGTTTTCAATTTGTAACCATGTTCTTTCCAAAGCTACTGTAGTTATTACTGCATTTACTAACTGTTTTAGTTAAATTTCTTAACCAGTTACATCACTGTTTTTTTCACAACAAGAAATAAAATTCCTGTATATGGTTTGAATATATCTATCTCTCTCTCTCTATCTCTACTTATATATATATATATATATATATATATATATATGTGTGTGTGTGTGTGTGTGTGTGTGTGTGTGTGTGCGCGTGTGTGTAAAGTAGTATTACTTCTACTATAAATCATTACTTCTACTATAAATCATGCAGTACTGTAATTGCATAAATTGCAAATGCTGGTGCCTTGTGGTTCAGTGCATGGCTGAAAATGGTCTCTGGACCACTCCAGCTACCTGGTTAACAAATGTAAACAAATCAGTCTAAACAGTCAAAGTACAACTGCAGCTAGTCTCACTGTTTGGATTTTGTAAACCCTTGTCCTGAATGGAGAAGTTCAGTGTCAGCAGTAGTGGTGGCAAAGGTTAAAGGTTATCCTCACATTTTTAATGGGTTTGGCTAAATAAGCTGAAGAAAATGAAATGCTGTAAAAACATAATAACATGAACAAAAGATGTAGCGTAATTTCAATGTTTCTTCATAAACCACTAACTTTGTAAATGTTGGTGGTGGGACTTTAATATTTTAATATTTTATAATGTAGTCTCCCACCCCTTTTGTCTCATTTTGGTTTATCTGGCTGGATCCCTTTCTATCTGGAATTGGTAACTAGCAATAGCACAGCATTGGTAAGTATTCTGACATTATTTTTATATTGCTATATTCCACACAGCCTTTTAACCATTTTGGATTATGCTGGTTTGCAATTTTTTTCCTGCAGGTATAGGGATGTTACATGTAATTAATTTTGTAGCCAGTCATCTGATTTAAAATGGCTCTGCTCTCCTGAACATCTGGATTCTTCAGAGGTGAGGCAACACATAATGTGATAAATACAACTGTACATTTCCACTACATGCCTTGTCTTCAGAAAAAAAGTGCAATATTTCTCTTGCAATGTTTGGCAATGGTAGAACTCACACTGGTGAGATAATTGGATCCGGTGGTTCTAGACTTGCCAACTATTGCCTGAGAGTAAAACTGACAGTTGCACAACAGCTTTCTCATTTGTCTGATGTTGACTGGATAGATGGCAGTCTCCAGAAAGAGCAATACACCATGGCTAGAAAACTCTGTGTAATCAACAATTTACCCTCAGATTAACACCCAGTGATGTCAGTGGCTTTGGTTGATTCAGGGAGAAATGATGCACATATCATCCCTGCACATCCACAGTCACAGGTTATAATGCTGCAGATGGGTAAATAATTTCAACCTTGTATACCTGAGGTCAGTAACAGCGCTGTACATTCCAGCATAATACAACTAAATATGAAAATGAGCTACAATCAAATAATAAAATAAGAAATGAACCACAAATGTTATATGTCATGCAGGACAGATGCTTGATGTAACAAGACATGTATATTATTATCTGGATTCAAAGGTGGATAAAAATAATATGTTCTTTTATATACATAAGCACATGCATGTGCACACACACTAACACACACACACACACACACACACACACACACACGCACACGCACACACACACGCACATGCACACACACACATATATACACACACACACACACACACACACACACACACACACACACACACACACACACACACACACACACACACACACACACCATAAAGTGTTCCAAATGTATACAATGGCTGACCTCAAAAGGTGACATAACTGCTCATTAGAAAAATGAACTCTTAGGTAGAACAAGCATTTGCTGAGACACATTATGCACAACATTTCACAAATAAAACATTACAAAAAGATGTATACCCACGCTGCCTTCTAATTTTATATAAACTCAATAAACACATGTAAAGTCCTATTGCCCATTTTGCCTACATACTGTCTGATTGCTGTCTTGTTGCAGCAAAGTGTTGACCAGTACCAACAAATACTGCCTCTTCTGAAGGTGTGTTCTCTGTGTTTCTTACTTGCTATTTTCAATAGATGTAAGGCATATCATCATTTGAACTGCTGTGTTTCCAAGTTCATTATACCTTTTGTCCACCAAATATTTTTATCAAGATTTTTCTTCTAAAACAATGTTAACTTGTAGAAATATTTGTGACTGCAGTTCTTAGAAATGCTTTCCAATGTTATTTTTGCACATGGTTTATGCTGTTATATTATAAAAACTATACACTTTTTCTAGGCTGTTTCTTTAGAAATATTGCACTTGTCTGGCTTTGCTCTACTGAAGCTTTATGAATTTGCCAATCACTTTTAATCATTGCTTCTGATGGGGAAACTCTTAGGAAGCAGTAACTTTCGGATGAATCCTCTTACTAATACTTTGCTCCTTATTATTATTATTACTATTACTACTAATACTACTAAAGAGTACTAATGTTTTACTTGCATTTTTATATGTTTTCTAACTTCATTTATAAAACTTAATGAAGTTGTCAGAATATAGAGTAAGATGCTGTTAAAAAGAGATACTTTTGCTTAATAGGATTATCTAATTAACATATTAGTAAATGTTTGGTTAAATCATTCCTTGGTTATATTTTAGGTGAATATGTCACTGCCTTTTTTCAATAATAGTGGATATTACAGTGATTTTCAGCAAGTCTTATTTTCTTCTGGATGTTCTTTCAGTGCTCCTGCATTTTTTTCCCTTTCGCATTTCCCCATATCAACCCTCCTTTTAATGTGCCATCAGTAAATGCCTTTTCTACCTTATATTGGTAGTGACAACAGCTTTGTGTAATTAATAAAAAGAGTTGGCTGGAATGCATGGTGCTCTGTAAAGTCCTTTCATCTTAAAGCAGGTTTTATTAATTATTAATATAATAGACTCTGTTTTTGTAAACTGGTCTTTGAAGTCTTCTTCTTCTTTCGGCTTTTCCTGGTTAGGGCTCTCCACAGCGGATTATCTGTCCGCTCATGATTGGCAGTGGAGTTTTACGGTGTCGAGTTGCCAGCCTGGCACCCAACCTTCCACAGAAGGCACACACACATGCACACATTCACACCTAGGGCCAATTTAGAGTGTCCAATCCACCTACAGCATGTCTTTAGGATGTAGGAGGAAACCAGCACACCTGGAGGAAACCCATGCAACCACAGGGAGGACATGCAGACTCCGCACAGAAGGCACCCCAGTATGGGGTGCCAGTGTGATGCTCTTTTCATGGACTAAAATAAGGCCTTTAACTTGGACAACCTGCTTCTATAATGACAAAAGTTGTTCAGATCTACTCCTCAGCTTTTGCACCAGCCATCTCTACAACAGAATTCCATGTCATCATTGCAAGGATCCTGAAAGCTTTGGGCTCAGACCATCTTTCATCTTTGTATTTGTGATCAACTTGTGGCAGGTAACCAGGAGCAGGTAAATATTTTGCTTCACAGATGCTGCTGCTTAGTTCTTTCAACTAGTTTGTACATGGACGTGAATAAATTTTTTATTTATTTTATTTTATTTGTGCACCGGTTTTTGCACCAAATCACTTAATTCTTCTGTTATTTATGACCTGCGGTGATGGTGCTGCGGTAGCGTTGTCACCTCACAGTAAGACGCTGTCCGGTTCGATTCTCAGCTAGAGCATCTTCTGCGTGGAGACATACGTGGATGGGCGTACCTTCGTTGAAGGTTGTGCATCAGGGCTGGTAACTCGGCACGTAAAAATCAACTACCAATCATTAGCGGACCGGAGTTCTGCTGTGGCAACCCCTAACTGGGAAAAGCCCGAAAGACACAACAACCCCCACCTGTTACTTACGATTCCAGTTTTCTTTCCATATCTTCCTCCTTGAATTTTCAAAATGTCTTTAATTCTTTTAAAGCCCCCATGCCTGTCCACATTTGTCAAGCTTCTACAATTTCTGTTCTTATGCTGCCTCGGTTTCTAGTGAGGCCCTCTTGGGCTGTTTCTTTTCCAAAGTACTTTGTAAAAAAAAAAAAAAAGTGTTCCAGCGATTTCTTGGTATTACAATCACAATTTGTTGTTGTTATTATTATTGTTATTGTGTTGTGATTTATTATGATTTATTTTTATATTTTGTACTTATAATGAATGTGTGCATTTTTCTTCCACTATGACTGGACAAAACTGAATAAACCAAGGATAGGAATCCCCAAACTGCATTTGCTAAAAAAAGGCTGAAAAGACTCCATGGTAGCACTAACATGAAGAATGGGAATATTTCCTTGAAAAGGGCATTACAACCAGCACAGCTCACCAACAATGATTTTTCATTGATAAACTCTGCTCACCAGTGGGTTAAACCTCAGACAACTGAAGCTCAACATTTCAATCTTCATCTATCAATAGGGTAATGGTGCATTTTATTATTACATGTACTGTAATGTAAGTATAAGGAACTGTTCCTATATTACTCAGATAAGATGTGTGAGCTGCTGAATCTGAAGTCTTCAGGCTCAGAAGCATCTTAGTGTCCCAGAAAGACTCACTGTGGAACTGTGAACAAATAAATAATAAATGAAACAATTGCTGTAAATTACCTAACATTATTTTTACTTACAATAGTACTGAATGTTGTGTCAGTTGTTTTAGTTCCATTGGAAGTATCCTTAAATGTCTTTGGAATGCTAAGCAGTCTTGTCTGTGGTTAATTTTTCTACATGTTTCTACAAATTGTACTAGATCTCACAGACATGCTTTATTAGTTTCATGTGAAAGGGCTTTATAAACTGTCTATTCCCAGGGCACATTTAAAATCTTCATAGATGAAGACATTTTCTTTTCTTTTCCATTATATTATTTGTTTTTTAATTATTTTTAGCCCAGATGTATCAACAACAAAAATAGTCAAACTTCTTCGCAACAAGCACTCTTAATGAACCAAGCTACCAGTGTTCTGTTCTTAATCAGTACAGTCAGCATAAAAAAGCAGACATTTAGTATAGTCATTGTCATGTTTGCCAGCTGTTATCCAATTATCTTGCCTAGTGATGTTAAGAATATCAGCAGACACCAGCATTTGAAGTAAAACAACTTTTCATAACTCACATAATGGTGGTGTAGCAGAAAGGTTGTTAACTATTTTGTCTTATATCTCCAACTATACATTAATTGGCACACCAGAATCAATGCATTATGAGATTGCTCAGTTTTTAAAGTGACAGCAATGTGTTACCTAGCAACTGTGTATATGATGTAACAAGTCATAATAATAACAAAAGTCTTTGCAGCACAATGGATACCAATGGCTATTTTTTTTCTGGCAGGAAAGCACTTTTATTATTTTTTAAGAGAAGCATGCATTCAGTATAGCATAATTTTGCCACACATAATGTAATCTGTCAGTGCAAGATTGACATAGTGTGTCATTGTGGAATAACCTTCAAACTTACCCAACAACATGGAACTCCAGCCTGGAAAATTTAGACTTTAATTAGAAATATGTGAAAGTCATGGCAAATGCACCAATCAGCAGTTGTAGGATTGTTATTTGAATTTATTTCTTTTTTGTTTTTCTTGGAGTCTTTGAATAGCTGCCTGCAGTCAGTGCTATTTCTCTGCTAGCTTGGTACTTATGTATTAATCTTATTGTTTAATAACTAAGATCTATTTGGTGCAAGTATCTCTTTACAGGGGTGACCCAAGAGCACTGGACTGTTTAAGCAACCGCTTTAGAGTCACACTAAACAAGTGGAGAGAGTGTGTGAATGAACTAGAACCTTGATATTTCTTATTCTACCTGGCCCAGTCCACTGGCAGAGTAACAATGTGGGTGTTCCCCTCCTAGACTAATCTAAACTGCTTCTTAGACATTTTTTAGGGGATGACTGTGGTGATGGCTTCAGTCCTCGTGGTGGAGGTGGGAATTCACTGTATTTTGGTTTGCCTGTCATTCACTGGGGCTGGATAAATGCATTGACATCATAAGGAGATATGTGCACATGCTTCTATGTATGCCTACTCACAAGACATTTTGCGCAAGCATATGCTATGCAAAAATGCTAATAACTTACACTGTTATTTTACTAAGTGCCACAGTAGTCCAGAGGCTAGGGTTGTTGCATCATAGAGGTTTGTTTTGTGGATCATTTCCAGGTTAGTGGGCTTCTATGTAGACTCTGTGTGTCCTTTATTTGCTTGTACAGGTTTCATCTCAAAGACATGTTGCTAGACGAACTTGGAAGTTCTCCAAACTGGCCATAACCATGTGTGTGGTGTACCTGTGTGTACGGGCATGCATCTTATGATGTTCTGGTGTGTCCCACCCTGGCTTTATTTATTTATTTGTTTGTAGCAGGTAAGTGGACTGAACCACAAGGGCTCCTTTTTAACCATGATCTTGTTGTAGTGACTATGAAATACATTGAACAATATCAGAAAACTTTAGAAATATGAATTATAAGGCAAAAACTATCTTATACCCACTACTTGCTGTGACAGAAACTCAATCCATACAGGATAAAGTGGGTTTCTGAAAATGAATTAATGATACAATGTGCTTTCATGTACCAATGTTCTGTGAAAAATAAAAAGGCAAGATTTAAAGAACCACAATAATTGAGATTTATTGTGATACTCACAGGGTATAGTACACATAAAATCAAAAACATGTACCAATGATCACTACACAAAAAATGAATAATGATGCAATATAAGTAAGGTAGTATTTGTAAGTAAGTTAGAAAGGAATATAAATAATTTTTAGTTATCAAGAGATGATGTTCATTTCCTAGAGTATAGTAATAAGTAGCAGTGGAAGGAAAGAAACTATTGACATACTTTCTCAACTGAAATTGTGTAGGATTGTTAGTGTGGTCACTTTGTGACATTTGATTATTTTTGCATAATAATCAAATGTTAACACATAGGCTTGTTTTAGAAGTGCTAATGTTTCTTGGTTTAAACATTTGGAGGTGGTAGCAAGAGCCCAAGGTCACAGTTCCCTGTATCTGCATATACTTGCCTTCTTTTGAGAATTGCAGATTGTGGCATTTCCTGTTGAAACATGATGCATCTATTATCAGCACAGTACAGTGTCTGAGGAAGTCAGCTGAGTTTTCAAAAAAATGGGCCTAAATAATATCGATGCTAAGAATTCAAGTATATGTTTAAAGTTAGTTCTGAATTCTAACAATAGATCTTTTAGAAGAAATTCAAAGGCTGACTGAGGGGTAGCTGGGCTATATATTATATAATTACAAGCCCGTAGTAATACTAACTTGTTTTATTCTCTATTTTTCTTCTCTATGTTTACCAGTTATATTTTTGCAGTCTTGTGTCTCTGTCATGCACATGTAGAACTGTTTTATACATTTTAAAGTAAAATTAATTTATTTTGCAGACATGGTCTCCTGTTTCCTCTTTCTGATGATATGAAACATTTGTAAATTAATCAGTGTTGCAAACCATGATACACTGACAAACGAATAACAAAGGGTATAATATAGATATGCAGGTGAAAAACAAAGCCACTGATGGAGTTTTAGATTACAAAGAGGTGTCTGAAAAGCTGCAGAAAAGGAACACTTGCAAGTAAAGATCCTGAAGAAGTGTCTTGGTAGGACATCAGGTAGAAAGTCAACAAGGATAGCCAGAGCTTTTAGTGTGCAGACAGACAAGAGAGAGGGAGAGAGAGAGAGGGAGAGGTGATATATTACGAACGTTAATGTACGAGGCCTTCTGTCATCTGACAGACAGTGATATGCTGTCACCTTCTGTTCTAGCTTCCTTACAATTAAACCTAATTTCTCTAGCTACAGCATTCCATCCTTTTGCAAACTCCTTGAATTACTTACTACCAGACTTACAACAATGTACTGCACATGTCCCACTGGCACTTTGCAATGCACCATTATTGACTAAATTGCAAACATGGGATAAAGTTATAAAAAGAGGGATGTGAGAAAACAAAAACTGCCAAGCATTTTTTTACTGACTGGTTGCAATAATAAAACCAGGTATAGGACAGACAGACTTCAAGACCTTTGTGCTCAATATCAATGCAATGATTACCATCAGAGCTGAATAGTTCATGGCATATGTCTCTTCTATGTATCACATCATTTATTTTAAAGCTATTAAAGTAAATGACCACCAGGTATACAGTGGATATAAAAAGTTTACACACCCCTGTTAAAATGCCAGATTTTTGTGATATAAAAAATGAGACCACGATAAATAATTTCAAAACTTTTTCCACCTTTAATGTGACCTATAACCTGTACAATTCAATTGAAAAACAAACAAATCTGTTAGAGGAAAAGTATAAAAAAGGCACAATAAGCTGGTTGTATAAGTGTGCACACCCTTAAACTAATACTTTGTTGAAGCACGTTTTGATTTAATTACAGCATTCAGTCTTCTTGGGTAGGAGTCTATCAGCATGGCACATCTTGACTTGGCAGTATTTGCCCACTCCTCCTTGCAAAAGTGCTCCAAATCTGTCAGATTACAAGGGCATCTCTTGTGCACAGCCCTCTTCAGGTCCCTGCACATAATTTCTATTGGATTTAGGTTTGGATTCCAGCTGGGCTATTCCAAAACTTTAATTTTCTTGTGGTGAAGCCATTCTTTTATTGAATTGGAAGTATGCTTGGGGTCATTGTCGTGTTGAAAGGTGAAATTCCTCTTCATCTTCAGGTTTCTAGCAGATGCCTGAAGGTTTGGGGCCAAAAGTGACTGGTATTTGGAACTGTTCATAATTCCCTCCACCTTGACTAAAGCCTCAGTTCCAGCTGAAGAAAAGCACCTCCAAAGCATGATACTGCCACCACCATGCTTCACCATGGGGATGGTGTTCCTTTGGTGATGCAAAGTGCTGTTTTTGCACCAAATGTACCTTTTGGAATTGTGGCCAGAAAGTTCAACCTTGGTCTCATCAGACCATAACACATTTTCCCACATGCTTTTGGGAGACTTGATGTATTGTTTTGCAAATTTTAGCCAGGCCTGGATGTTTTTCTGTGTAAGAAAAGGCTTCCGTCTTGCAACCCTACCCCATAGTCCAGACATATGGAGAATATGGGAGATTGTTCTCACATGTAGTATACAACCAGTACTTGCCAGAATATCCTGCAGCTCCTTCAGTGTTGCTGTAGGTCTCTTGGCAGCATCTCTGACCAGTTTTTGTCTTCTCTTTTCATCAATTTTGGAGGGACATGCAGTTCTTTGCAACATCACTGTTGTCCCATATTGTTTCTCCACTTTTTGATGACGGTCTTCACTGTGTTCCATGGTATATCCAATGCTGTGGAAATTTTTTTACTCTTCTCTTGACTGATACCTTTCAACAAAGAGATCCCTTTGATGCTTTGTAAGCTCTCTGCGAACCATGGCTTTTGCTGTAGTAGGCAACTGAGTAAATGTCAGGAAAATCCTACTAGGACAGCTGAACTTTATTTGGGGTTAATCAGAGTGTCTTTAATTGATGGCAGGTGTGTAGCGAGAAGACTGAATGCTGTAATTAAATCATAAGGTCCTTCAACAAAGTATTAGTTTAAGGGTGTACACACTTATGCAGCCAGCTTATTGTACCTTTTTTATTTTTTATGTTTTTTCCTGTAACAGATTTGTTTGTTTTTCAATTTAATTGTACAGGTTATAGGTCACATTAAAGGTGGGAAAGTTTAGAAATGATTTATTGTGGTCTCATTTTTTTATATCACAAAAACCTGGCATTTTAACAGGGGTGTGTAAACTTTTTATATCCACTGTAAATGTCCCTTACTGTCTTGTGGCACATAGGAGCGGGACTGATGAGCCCCTTTAATGCCACAGTGCTTTACCTCACTAGCCTGTAAAGGGAAGTTGAAGGATGCTCATTGAAATGTAGTTTGAATGCAGCAGGTCAGATATGGGAAGGCTGTACCTACTGTACCTTTTGTGTAGGTGTTACACACCACAGACCAAATAACAGGTATACGGAGAACCAAGGTGTATAATAAAAGCACTGACTCTTAGGACAGCCTTTGCTTTAGAAATGTTAAAACATGCAATGTTCATCTATGTCTCTTAAATGTCTACCTTCTGTTAATCAAAATACTCTGAAGAGAAAAAAAAAAAAAAACAGACAGGACATGCAGGGAATCATTTTAAATGCCAGGGCTCACATGAGTGAGTCCTGAAATGTGGAAACTGAGTAGCTGAAAAAACAGACTTGCATATACCAAGTCCAGCATGACTATTTCTCAGAATATTTCCTTTACTCTGAGGTAAGGTAATCTCGGAGTTGGTATGTGTTAAGCTCAGGGGAGCAAAAACAAGTTTAAAGGAGAAGACCTATGTCTGACATTTGCTCTTCTCCTACATTGTAATTTTTTTGATGTATCGGTACTCAGTGTTAAGAGTGCCAACATTTCAGTAGACAGCCAGCCATGCTTGTACGTATAGCTAACATTTCTCAAACCAAGGCTGTTCTAAGAGTCGCTACCTTTATTATATAGCTAGGTTCTCCGTGAACTTGTTACTTGGTGTACAATACTTGCATAAAAGGGGAAGAGAAAGTACAGTGGGCCTATGTGGTTAAAATGATCATTATTATTATTATTGTAAAGCACAGCTTACAATGTTACGTTCATACATACTGTGGCATAGGAAGTTGTCAGTAGTGTGTAACAGATGCTCATTCCTCAACAAGGCAAAGAAATGCAAAGTACTTTGAGTAATAAAAGTTCTGAAAACAAACTGTTTGCATTACAGATTTCCCATAGCATTACTGGCCAGTAGTTCTGCTACTTATGGTCCGCTGGTTATGAGATGACTTTATATGTATGCAGATTTCTGGATTTGATCTCATATGAGATAATACTTCTTTTTTTTGGGGGGGGCAACAGTGTTGCTTAGTGTTAAGATCTTTGTTTCACAGATTCGGGGCTAAATTTCAAGCCTGACTTCTAGTCACTGTTAGTGAGTTTTGTATGATTTCTCCATGTAATCTGGTTTCCTCCCACTTCCCAAAGACATGCTGGTTAGTTGGCTATATTAAATTGTCCATTTAGATATGAAAAGCAAAATGTTGCCACCAAGGATGCAGTAGTTACTTTGTTTAATAAATCATTATTATTAATAAATGAAGAAGCACCTGCATCCTTGGTGGAGCATTTTTACTTTTCATATGTTTTGTGTTTTATACACCAGCAAGCTAATGCATTTATGAGTCAGCATCCACATAGATAAGCAAACAGTGTATTCCTCTTTGTTTTTGTGGCACGGGTTATGGCTGAAAAGAGTCCGTGGATCAGGCCACTCACCTGATAAACAAGTGATAAATTAAAATTTGGTTGAAATTTGCCTCCTGCATAAACTGATATAAAGCTTCTTCTGTAAATGTCCTGGTATGCTATGTAGGTAGTGGCAAATCAGATTCCTGTTCTATGCATAGGTAAATTGCGCTGTTCTATACATAGGTAAATAAGAAAGATGCACTGAAGCTGATAGATAGTAAAACTTGCTAAGGTTGCCTTAAGAAGTAAAACAGTAGCAGAAAGTATAATCATGACAACCAAAAACCAAAAAGCTGAAGAAGTCC